>NC_050573.1:19171683-19318380 GCF_011100635.1 Trichosurus vulpecula
GTGCCTTAGGAAGAGAGCCCGGATTTCTGTCTGCATTGTGTGTGCCATTTATATACTTGTGTACGGATGTGCTGTTCCTCCCATAGAACGTAAGCTCTTTGGGGGCAGGAATAATCTGAGGGGCCAGGCCCATAGCTAGGCCTTACTGAGTTGTTGAATGGGTCTGCCATTACCTCAGTAGGGGACTTTAGATCATTCTTTTCCCTTATCCGGATCTTGGCTTCCTAATCTAATAAGTTAAGCCATTTGGATAGAAAATCTCAAAAGAATTCTGGCCCTGGAGTCAGAGGACTTGCATTCAAATCCTGACCCCACTTATAATAGCTCATACTAATGGATATGTATATTATCTTCATTGAGCAAAGGAAGATTCACAGAGCCGAGTTGAGTTCCATCCACATTTACACATGTCCTCTGTGCCAGACAAAAGTGAGACAATCCCTGCCCTAAGAAGCTTATTTTCTATTGGACAATATAATATATTCTTGGGTACCTATATGCTGAATCATCTCAAGAAGAAGAAAGCACTTAGAATTCTTTTTCCAGAAGGGATCCAGAAAATTCCTCCTGGAAGAGGAAGTACCTGAACTGTACTATGCAGGAAGCTGGACATTCCAGCCAGAAGAAGTAAAGAGGGAGGGCATTCTAGGCATGAGGGACTATCTGTGCAAATATCTGGAGGCAGGAAATGGAATGTCATGTACAGGGACAAGCAGCAAATATAAGAACTGGTTTTGAACTCAGGTCCTCTGACTTTAGCCAGTGATCAAGTGAGAGAATGCATGCAAAGTCCCTTATAATCATAAAGTGATGGATGGATGGTTGGATGGATGGACAGAGAAATGGATAGACAGACAGATGGATAGGCAGACAGATAATAGGCAGATAAACAGAGAGACAGACACATACATAGATAAACAGATGTATAGGGAGTCAGATAGAAAGATAGGTAAATAGACAGATGAATGGATGGACAGATAGATAGACAGACAGATAAAGAGAGAGATAGAGGTTGCCAGGTGGCACAGTGGATTGAGCTTCAGACCTGGAGTCAGGAAGACCTGAGTTCAAATTAGACCTCAGACACTTACTATCTGTGTAATACTGGGCAAGTCGCTTAACCACTCTCTGCCCCAGTTTCTTTATTTGTGAGCTAGAGAGGAAAATGACATAAACCACTCTGGTATCTTTGCCTAGAAAAGCCTAAGGGGATCATGGAGAGTCGGACACCCTCAAAATGGTTAAACAACAAGAAACCACAAAATAGATCAATAGACTGATAGGCAGGTAGACAAAGCGTGTATTTTGCACTTAACTCTGTCAGGCAGTGCTAAGTAGGGCAAATACAAATATAAGAAAAAGAAGATGTTCTCTACGCTCCAGTAACTCACCCTCTAATAGAGGAACAGAAATCAGAAAGAGAAGCTGGAAGGGGGAGGGGAAGCCTCAGGGCAGAGTCATCCCAAGATGACCCTAGCTCTGAAAGAGATCAAGTCCCAATATAATAATTAATAATAAACCACAAAAAGCATCTAGCCTTACTATAATATTTTAAGGTTTGCAAAGCTCATTAGCACTTGTATTAACAGAGTTTTCCCCAGGTCCCTTGAGACCATGGCTGGGATGGTATCTTTTGACCCCGGTGTGGACCTCTTAAGAACCGTCCACCTGACCTTGTCAGTGACAGCAGCCATCTTTGGTGAATTACATCCTTAGCCAAGCCGGTTGGTGAGGTCATTTTCAGTGCTTGCCAGTTTCAGCTCAACTGGACGTTTTTAGGCTGCTGCCTGCGGGGCACTGCGGGCAAAGCATGGTGGATTAATTTGCCCCAGGGAAGAAACATAGGTAGCTAGAATGTATAGTATGACTTTATAAGTACCTTAGAAGAAACCAAAGGGTCCTCCATCTTCACCTTCAAACCTAGCTCAAGCCCCAGCTCCCCTATAAGACCTCCCCTCATGCCCCTACCCCCGTGCTTCCCAACTGCTAGTGACCCCCTGTAAATTTCCTTGTATTTGTTTTTATGTATTTATGTATGTATTGTGTGTAAGCTTCTTGAGGGCAGGAACTGTTTTGCCTTTGTCTTTGTATCCCAAGCACCTAGCAGTGCCTTGCACATAGTAGGTGGTTAATACATGCTTGTTCAGTGATTGATTGGGTAAGGTCTGAGGGAGAAAACGATTATCAACCAGAATGGCTTCCTAGAGGAGCTGACATTCCAATTCGGCTTTAAAGGTTGTATTGGTTTTCATCAGGCAAAGAGGAGAAATACAGGCATCCTGGGCATAATGAACAGCGGGAACAAAGATATGGAGATGGGAGACTGCAGGATGTGGGGGTGTGGCAAAGAGGTCCATCTCTATCCATCCATCTATCCGTCTATCTGTCTGTTTGTCTACCCGTCTGTCCATCTATCTATCCATCCACCCATCTGTCCATCTATCCACCCATCCACCCATCCATCCATCTATCATTTATCTGTATATCTATTTGTCTATCTGTCCATCTCACTATCCACCCATTTATCTCTGTATCTCTCTTTTTCTGTCCATCCATCCAACCATGCATCCATCCATCTGTCCATCTATCTGTCTGTCCATCTGTCTTGTCTATCTATGTGTCTGTCTAATCCATCTATACATTTATCTCTCTCTACCAATCCACCTATCTATCCATCTATCTATCTATCCTTCCTTCCTTGTTCCTCATATATGTAAAATGAGGGAGCTCGACTAGATGACCTCTATAAATTCTCTTCTCCCTTTAAACTAATGATCCTGTATGTGATAAATAAGTTGGAGCATTGAGTGCACAGATGGTACATTTAAGTCTAGAAAGGGAATGTGGTACTGGATTTTGGAGGCCTTGAATGCCAGGCACAGAAGTTTTTGTAAGTTTGCTTTTACTCTCTATGGTAATTCCTATGTCTTCCCAGCTTATGATCTCTCAAATCTCTGGGCCCAGTTTATTTGTTTTGGGGAAGACAGGAGGAAGAAGGGTATAGTGAAGAAATCAGATTTCTCCACCTCCACCCCTAACCCTTCTGGATCACCAACCTCCTTGAGAAGATTTAAGGTCATAGATTTAGACCTGGAAGGATCCCTGGAAGTCGTCTAGACTGATCCCCTCATTGTACAGAAGATGGGCTGAGGCCCCAGCAGCTTAAGCAGCTTCCCTAAAGCCACAGAAGCAGTAAGCCCCAAAAGTGGAATTTGAGTCCAGAACCTCAGACTTCAGAGTCAATGCTCTTTCTGCTGTCCTAGGGATATTTCTTCCTCCTTTCATAGACACCAGATGTTTGGTATGGGAGAGCCTTCAGTGATTCTATCACCAGTGGTGATGGAATGTTCAGGGGGTCCCCATTAAAGGGAGAGATGGCCGAGTAAAGTGTTCCTTCCCATTCCAGGGTAGATAAAGCATGCCTCTGCTGGTAAGGCTCATGGCCAGAGTGAAGGAGACGACTTCTGTCTGTGAGGTCACTTAGGGTCCTTTATCTTGCTTTGTACAGGTCTCCTGTCAGGAAACATTTTTTTCCATGGTACATAGCTGTGTTAAGGACAAGACTATTTACACAGTCCCCAGAGGGACTTGCTAGTTTGTCAACAGCTTAAATTTCAGCTTCAGATTTGAAGTTCAAAGAGGTCATATGATCTGACCTTTACATTTAACGATAGAGAACGACAAGGCCCAACAGTGGAAATAGTTGGCCCAGGGTCACATGGGCTGTAAGTGGCAGATCACAGCCTTGAATCCATGTACTATGACTTAATGTCCGGTGGACTGTTATCCTTCGCCACCTTATGCTAGATTTTTCCTGGAACACAGATGTGGCCTGGAAAAAAGGACACTTTCTAGCTTTTACTTATCGTTTAGTGGAATGAATGAATGAGCCTTTATTAATAACTTAGATATTCCAGAAACTGTAGTAAGCACAATACAGCAATACAAACATGAAAGTGAGACTCTAGTCCCTGCCCTCAAGGGGTTTCCATTCTAATGCTGTTCAGTCCTTTTTTCAGTGTCTGAATCTTTATGACTCCATTTGTCATAAAGAGATATTGGCAGAGATACTGGAGTGATTTGCCGTTTCCTTCTCCAGCTCATTTTACAGATGAGGACACTGAGGCAAACAGGGTAAAGTGACTTGCCCAAGGTCACACAGCTAGTAAATGTCTGAGGCTGGATTTGAACTCATGAAGATGAGTCTTCCTTGACCCCAGGCCAAGTTCTCTATGCACTATGGCACGACTAGTTGCCCCTTCATTCTCATAGAAGTAGATAGGCATAGGGGAGTAGTAGAGGCCACCAGGGGCGTTTTGGTCTACAAATTCTCTGGAATGGTAAGTGGAGCAATGGAGGAATAGGTTGCCATTCCCTTTATGATTTCAATAGGGGCATTGTTTTGGAAGAGATTGAGGGTGGAGCAGGACCTGAGTTCAAATCCCCAGCTCAGCCACTTCATTATTATCTTGGGTAAACCCCTTGTCTTCCCTGTACTTCATTTCCCTCCTCAGCCAATTAAAGTGGGCTACACAGGGGTATCCGCTAAAGGTCCTTCTAGTTTCAAAGGCATAATCCTAGGAACAAACATTCTTTGTTCACTTTAGTGGCAATGCAGATTTGGGGAGCACCAGGACCTAAAGGGCATCTCTCTCACTCCCCCGCGTTGGGAGTTCCCTGGCTCTTCCCTTCCCACAGGCACACCAGGTTCAGCCTTATCTCATTTTTTCCATCCTGCCTCTTGGCTAGCCTTGACTAATCATAAAAAAAAATCTGCCTTTATAAAATGATAATTATAGTCACTCATATTTTATAGACTTAAATTGTCTGGAAGGGACAGACCGTAGAGGTACTCCCCAGAATACTTTTCCCACAATATCTTTTGTAAAGGAGGTATGCCAGGATCCCCCTTTCTTGAAAAGGGGAACGTGAAACTAAGAGAAGGGGCACACCCTCCCAGCTATTAAAAGGTTTTCCCTCTTCTCTGTTGGAGACATACCTGAGAGCCCAAGGGCTGGAGTGGGTCTCATGAACTTTGGCATTTGGAGAAGTGCTCAGTGGGTGGCAGGAGCTGGATCTGCTTGGGTTTAGCCCTCCAGCTCTCTCAGGCTCTTGAGATAGTCAAGTGTTTCTGCCTCTAATTGGTTCTATTTCTCCTTAAAATATCTCCTTTCCTCCTTCCGTCTCCTACTCCCATCTTCTTTTGTGTTTCTTCTACCCCCAGAGCATCACCCATCAGCATCCTATATGGTCTGGACCTTTGCTGAGAACAGACTAGTTGCCTTGGTTACCACTGGAGCACTCTAAACCATCTGGCTTTTAGATTATTGCTAATTAAGCCGATATTTTGGGGACCTGAAAGAGTCCAGTTAGCATGGGAAAGAAAGAGAGGAGGGATGCATTGAGAAAGAGAAGAGGAGGAAAGAAAAAACACACAACCAAGCTCCTATGTCTCCAGAGGGAAAGGAGAGGGTACCTTTTATGTTCCTCATTTTCTGCTGGAACTATCTGTGGAGAGGGAGAGTGGACCCGGAGGGGTAGTACTGAAGAGTTTATTCATCCATCCACTCCTCCCAGCTCTGCCCTCTGGGGGCCAAGCAAAACCAGCCTAATGGACAATCTGGAAGGCAGCCAGGAGGCAGCCAGCAGCCTTCAGAGAGAATCACTGGAAGAAACTGGGGAGGTTTGATGTGGAAAAGACTTTGGAGCAAGGGGAGAGTTGTTGTCAAATATTAGAAGGGCTCTTATGGGAAAGAAGGAATTAAATTTTCCTGCTTGGTCCCCACGGGCAGAGGTGGGAGGTGGAATGTAGGTGCTTTTAGTCTGGAGGCAAGGAAAAACTTCCCAGAAGTGGGAAGGCAGGAGTTCCTGTTCCTGTTCACTGGAAGTCTTTTGGGAAACAGGGCCCTGGGTTTTATAGGGGATTCAGTTTCAGGTGCTGGTTGAGATCCCTCCTCACTCTGTGATTTCGTTGTTTGTTCAACAAACATTACTGAGAGCCTGGCATATACTCTATAGAACAGAAACTCCTTGAGGGCAGGCATTATTTTATTAAAGTCATTAAGTTGTGTCTAACTTTTTGTAACCCCATTTGGGGTTTTCTTGGTAGAGGTACTGGAATGGTTTTGCTGTTTCCTTCTCTAGCTCATTTTACAGATGAGAAAGCTGAGCAGACAGGGTGAAGTGACTTGCCTATGGTTACACAGTGTCTGAGACTGAATTTGAACTCAGGTCCCCCTGACTCCAGGTCCAAATTACAGCTCTATCATCAGCAATATAGCTGCTGGCACAGCATTTTATTATTTTTCACTATTAATTAATTAATTGGTTTGTTATTTATTATTTCTCTTAACCTTATTTGTCTCATCTGTAAAATGGGAATAAAAAAGCACATCTACTTCTATAAGTGACTTGGAGGAAAGTACTTCATAAATTTTTAAATGCTGAAAAAATGCGTTTGGATGATGACAATGATGATGACGACGACGATGACGATGATGATGACGACAATGATGACGATGGCGATGATTATAACTGGCATTTATATAGCACTTTAAAGGTTGCAAAGCACTCTCCAAATATTGTCTCATTTGATCCTTGCAACAGCCCTAGGAGGGAGGTGATTTACTTACAACCCATGTGACCCAGGGCCAACTGTTTTCTCTCCTTTTATGTGCATGAGGAAGCTGAGAGCTGAGCCCAGGAAGGTTGAGTGACTAGCGCAGTCACATACCTAGTCCAAATCAGAGGCAAGATTTGAACCTAGGCCCTTTGACCCCAGAGAAGGGACTTTTTCTACTGAATTACCCAACCTTCCTCTTTCACCAGATCTGATCAGATGCTTGAAAATGGCTGTCATGTCCCTCTCCCCCCACACATTACCCCAGTCTTTTCTTCTCAAGGCTGAGTGTCCCCTGTTCCCCAATGGAGCCTTTTATGACAAGGCTTCCCTTCTTATCAGCATCCAAGCCACCCTTCTCTGCCCCCATTCCAGCTTGTCCGTGCCCTTCAAAATGGGGGACTTGGATTTGGACGTGGTCCGCTAGATGAGATCTGATAAGGAAACTACATAGGAAAGATGAGTTTTGGTCCTCACCCTGAAATGGGGCTTAGCTCTCTCAATGGGAGATGAGCAGGATTGATCCAGGCTCCCTAAGGCCCAAGAAAGCTAGAGAGGCATCCAGAATATATAGCCCTCATGGTAAATCTCATGACCTGCTTCTCTTGGCTGGACCCATTCTAGGTTAAGAACCACTGAGGAGGGAGAAAATCTTCTAGAATTCAGAAGGGGACTGTACATGCAGACCATTCAGTCCAAATCTCCTGAGTTTACAGGTGAATAAACTTAATCATCTTATTTTCTTTGGGGAAGATAATCAGGGTTAAGTGACTTGCCCAGGGTCATACAGCTAGTAAGTGTCTGAGGTCGAATTTGAACTCAAGTCCTCCTGACTCCAGGGATGTTACTGTTTCCACTGTACCACCTAGCTTCCCTCTTAAACTGCATCTTAAAGGCAAATGGCTTGTTGCAGAGCACAGACAAGAATTTGAACCTGGGTCAAAGCCTTCACTCTAGATTCACCATTCCAAATCTAGCAGTTTTTCTACTACATTGTATGGCGTCTACTCCAGCAACTTTTTTTTTAAACTTTATTCATGCCTTTTGTTTCTATATCCTATTAATTTCTGAATTTCTTCAAAAAGTCATGCTTGACAGCATATGCAACATTCCATGCTATAGTCGCCCACCTCTTCAACGAAAGGAGGGAGGTGCATTTTCTCATGTTTCCGAGAGGTATAGAGAGGTAGCCTTGAAGCCAGGGAGACCTGGGCTCCACTTCTTTCTGATGAATTCTAGCTACATGACCCTGGACAAATTATTCAACCTCTTACTGCTCAGACTAAAAGTTATAGAGGCTGTATGCCACCCTGCATTGGGAGAGGGAGTTTATTCACCTGGGAGTTCCTTATACCAATAAAATTGTAGGTCCAGCCCCAGTCTCTATTCCTTTTCCAGGATCTGGCTTGGTCATTATAATTACAGAGTGTTTCCATTCTGTTTCCATTATGGCGGCCGTTACGTGTACTGTTTTCCCAGTTCTGCTTATATCAGTGTGTGTCAGTTCATACAAGGCTTCTCATATTTTTCTGAATTCCTCCTATTTGCCATTGATACCATCACAATAATCTGTTATATTTATATTCTGTAAGTAGGTTTGGACATTCCTCAAGACATGAGATGTTACTTTGTTTCCACTTTCCACAGCGAGCATTTAGTAACTAGAACATTCATTTGCTGATTCATTGCTACCACCGAAAGTGCTACTATGATGCTTGGTGTACCTACACTTTCTGTTTTGTTTTTGTTTCTGTCCATTATATCTTCTTGTGATCTGTGCCTACCAGCAGATTCTCTAGGTCAAAGGCCATAGATGTTTCAATGTTTTTTTTTTATGCAATTCCAAATTGTTTTCCTCATTTCTTTTTTCTTTTTTAATTTATTTTTTTAAACAATGAACAAAAATCTGTTTTCTCTCCCTCTTCCCTCGCCCTCCATTGAAAATAAAAGAAAAACCACACCTTTGTAACCAATATGTACAGTTAAACAAAATCAATTTCCGTATTGGCCGTGTTGGAAAGGCACATGTCTCAGTCTGCATCTTGAGTCTGCCACCCCTCCGTCAGGGGGTGGGTAGCTTATTTTGCCATGGGCCTTGTGGAATTGTGCAGACCCCCTCATTTCACAGTGGAGGAAACTGGGGCCCAGAGATAGAAAGGGAAAAGAACAAGCCTTTATGTGACACCTTCTGTGTGCCGGGCGCTGTGCTTCAATGCTTTATAATTATTATCCCATTTGATCCTCACAACAAACCCTGGGAGATTTTATGGATGAGGAAACTGAGGCAAACAGAGGTGAAGTGACTTTCCCAGCGTCACTCCACTGGCAAATGTCTGATGTCAGATTTGAACTCAGGTCTTTTTGACCTCGTGTCCCATCTGGACATGCCCATATCTAGTCATCATCACTGTGAACTGGCCTGTTGCCCAACATGAGCCTTTGACCCTACGTGGCAGGGGCAGAATTCTCACAAACCAATGCTTCATCTATCCTTGGACCATGGAAAAGGTCTGAGGTCCAGCATCCTGCTTCTTTGGGTAGGGGACCGTATGACTAAGCTGTTCTTTCTCCCTTTCCAGCCCTATTCCAGGGACCCTGCTGTTGTGAGAACTGAGGAAGAGAGCAGGAGAACAACAATGGGCTCATCCTGGGAAAGTAAGTGAGGCCTCTGCAGAGGCCCTGTCGTGGGAATGACTGGTCGGCAGGCACGTGGGGAAGAGTGATGTGCTGAATATTTAATAGGTCTGCCTGCCAGCCCTTGGGCACCATTAATATTTTATTGGACTTGAAAGCAACAAGAAGCAGAATGTAAAGCCTTCTTGTTGTCCCTTCTATATTTAGCATGTAAGTTAGGTGTGTGGATAAGAAAACAAAATTTCAAAAAAGATGGAGCAATGAAGATAAGCATTGGTTTTTAGGGGGAAAGATTTGCCTGTTCCTTCTAGATCTATGGGTTCATCAGTGCATGGAACTTTCAACATGGAAATACCCTTTCTGATACGTATGAGCAACTCCTGAGTAACTTAAGAGTCTGCGTGTGTGTGTGTGTGTGTGTGTGTGTGTGTGTGTGACTGTGACTATTTCCTGGGGGCATTGGGAGGTTAAGGGACTTTTATAGGGCCATGAAGCTAGTATGTGCCTCCTGAAACAGTTCCTGACTCTCAGGCTAGCTCTCTACCCAGGTTAGAAGCATCAGTCCATTCATGAGCGTGGATGAAGCACCATTTGTGTGCCAGGCACACTGTATGCCTTCAAAGAGCTTATATTCTATTGGGGAAGACAACAAAGACATAGGCACAACCCATGGAGGACTGACTCAGATCTTGAGTCAGGAAAAGGCCTCCTGTAGAAGGCTGTGCTTGAGCAGAATAGTGAGTGAAACCAAGGATTTCCAGACTGGACTAACATCCTATTGGATTATTGTACAGTGGAGAAAGTGAGGCCTCGTAGAGCTTAAGCAACTTGGCCACTGTCACACAGCTAGTTGGGGACCGAACCAAGGCAGGGATCACAGGATCTCAGAGTTGGAAAGGACTTTAGAAACTAGCTGGGCTAGCCTAGATCTGACCCCAAATCCCCTCCTCACTGTCCCCAGGTAGTGCTCACTGTCCACTTCAAGACCTCTGCTGAAGGAGAAGCTGCCAATGAAGCGCCAGGTAGGCAGCTCTCCCATGTGGACAGCTCCCCCATGTGGACAGCTCTAATTTGGAAGTTTTCCCTGACACCAAACTTAAATCTGCCTCTCTGGGACTTCCAGTCAGTCAATCAACAAGCATTTGTTAAGCACCTACTATATGCCAGGCACTGTGCTAAGTAATAGGAATGAAAAAAACCACAGTCCATTCCCTCAGGCTCCTGGAAAAAGGTGGGATTTCTGCTGAGTCTTAAAAGGAAGCTAGGAGGGGGAGCATTCTAGGCTGGAGGCACTGAGTCATGACATGAGAGTGACCTGTGTAAAAACTGCAAGGGGGCCAGTGTTACTGGACCAAAGAGCACTTGATTGTGGAGGAAAGTAAGATGTGAGAAGGCTGGAAAGGAAAGAAGAGACCAGGTTAGGAAGGCCTTTATTTGATCCTGGAGTGTAATGGGGAGTCACTGAAGTTTATTGAGTAGTGGGGTGTGACATGGCCAGACCTGCACTTTAGGAAAATTACTTTGGCAGCTGAGTGGAGGATGGACTGGAGTGGGGAGAGACTTAAGGAAAGGAGACCCACCAGCAGGCTGTTACAATGATGAAGGCCTACACCAGGTTGGAGGCTTACTGGCCACAAAGGCATTCTTTTAGAAGGAATATTGATATACCCAAAACTTGTCACTATTGAGGGACGAGTTGCTACCCTTGATGACCAAAGTATTCTTGGAATTAGGGGACTAGATGTAGCCATGGTTCCTGGGATTGGCGACTATCCATTGCTTCTGATTGCACCCTGTGAGGCCAGGCAGAACAAGTCTGCGAATTATTCCCTTCTGGTCTGTGGGTGATGGGGCTGTAATGATAACTACTCATGTCCTTGTCATAATTTAAGACTTCCAAAGTGCTTTCCCCAATGCATTCCTATAAAGGTGCCTAGTGCAAATATTCTGTTCCCATTTTAGAGAGGTGGAGATTGAGGCTCAGACATCATGGGAACTTAGAGCTAAAACTCTAGAAATCATCTAACTTGCCCAGTTTTAAAAATCATTATATTTTTTAACATTTAATTTTTGTAATTTTGAGTTCCAAATTCATTCCCTCACTCCAGCCCCTCCCTTACTCATTAAGAAAGCAAGCCATATGATATCAATTATACATATGAAGTCACGCAAAACATATTTCCATATTAGCCATGTTGCAATGAGAAATGAATTCAGTCTACACTCAGAGCTCATTAGTTCTCTCTCAAGAGGTAGAAAGCTATTTCACCATGTACTCCACCATTTTACAGATGAGGAGATGGGCCTAGAGACATTAAGTGACTTATGTCAAGGTCATATAAGTAATAAGTAGCTGAAGTGGGATTTGAACCCACATCTTCTTCCCTAAGAGCCACAGTTCTTTCCAATGTATCTTGCTTCTTCCCCATGTCATACATTCAGTTACTTAGGACACAGCTACTAGGAGGGATGTGAACCCATACCTTCTTCCGTAAGAGCCACTGTTCTTTCCAGTGTATCCGGGGCTTCCTCCCTATGTCATGTAGTCAGATACTTAGGACACAGCTGCTGGAGATGACAGGGTAGGGAAGAGAATTTAGAATGAATAGCCTCTAGCCAGGGCCTGGGCCAGGGCACTGACCCTTCCCTGCTCTTTTCAGCCTCAAGAGGCCCTCGCCTATGGCTGACCACCTCCATCTAGTGTTCAGTCATGGCTCCAGGTAGACCTGCAGAATGTCTGCCTCTGCTTCGCCCCCTTCCTACTTTGTTTGTTTTGGCCTCATCACTTCTCTCTTGGATTTCGAAGCTCTCTGCTGCCTTCCTGTGCTCTCTTCCTCCTGCAGGGTTTGCTCACTCTCCTGAGTGGCCACCATTTGCAGGGTGGCTGTTGGAGGACCTTTTTTTTCCTCCTAGATGGGCCAGCCCCTGTCCCTGACTTGCTTACCCATGGGAGCCCAGGCCTGCACTTTGTAAAGAGCTGGCCAGGGGTCCATGACTTTGGCCTCTTTCACGCTGAACCCTGGCCTCGCCAAACAGCTGCTGCTGGGAAAGGGCAGATCCTATCTCTGCCTCCCACTGATAAGGCCCAGAAGCAAGCCTGTGGGAAGGTCCCATCTTGCGTGCCACTTGGCCCAAGAACCAGGTGCAGCCTTCCCAGGAGGCTCCGCCTCATGATGAACAAAATGACAAACCATTTTAGTTTATTTTTTGAAAAAGCCAATCAGACCTCATGACCACCACAATAAAAGGTGTCTATCAGCTTTATCACTCCACTTCCCTTCCAGTCTGCCACAGGCCAGGAAATAACATGGCTAAGCTCATTCGATATATCCATAAAATAAAAGTACAGACCTCTCATCACATAGTCTTCTGAGCAAAGTACGTGATCTTTGGTAAGTGATGGCTGTTTTGAGCTTTTTTGTTGCTTCCCTATGGACTTCATAGGACCACAAGATTTCAAGCTGGAAGGGACCCTAGAGACCATCTAGACCAATGCTTTCATTTTACAGAAAAGGAAACTGAGTCTGCATTCAAGTGCCTTCACTACCTTTTCTCCCTGGTAGGTCTAGGCCAGGCCTAGAATCATTGGTGCCAGTTACTCTATTGGAGATAACTTTGGAATTTAGGGAAGAAGGGGCAGACCGTTAATCTGGGGGAAATGAGAGATCAAATAATCAGTCAACAAGCATTAAGTGCCTGCTGTATACTAGGCACTGTGATGGTCAGTGGGGATATGAGGGCAAAGAATGAAACTATCCCTAATTCTTACAGTTAGTGTTTCTCTCTTTGCCCTCATATCCCCACTGACCATCACAGTGCCTAGTATACAGCAGGCACTTAATGCTTGTTGACTGATTATTTGATCTCTCATTTCCCCCAGATTAACGGTCTGCCCCTTCTTCCCTAAATTCCAAAGTTATCTCCAGTAGAGTCATTATCCCCACTTTACAAAGTTTGAAACCGAGGCATATAAAGACTGACTTGGTCAGAGTTGTACAGCTAATAAGTGGCTGAGGTGGGATTTGAACTGCGGTCTTCCTCACTTAAGGTCCACCCTATCCACGGTGCTACCCAAAGAGTTTACATTCTAATGGGCTGATGGGAAAAGGCACAAGGTGGTGGTAAAGTCCGTGTACCCTGATCCTTGAGCCTAGTGTATTACACAGGGAGGTGGCCAGGGAAGTCTGGAGACCTGAATTCTACTGTGGAATCCTATGGCTCACTCTGTTTGTCTTTGGACGAGTCACTTAACTCTCACTGAGTTTCAAATTCCCCTTTTATCAAAAGAGAAAGATATAGTAGGTGCTTCTTACTGCCACCTCTGTAACCTCAGACAGGTCACTGAGCCTCTGTGAGCCTGGAAAATGACGGCCACTTCTGGCTCTAACCACTTTGATCCTTGGAAATAATCTCAGCTCTCCAAGCAACAGCTTTTTTCTGAATGGAAAACATCAGGAGAAGCATTTTCCCATGGGCTTGGCAGCCAGCCTTCCCAAAGGCATCAGGAACAAGGAAGGGGCAGCCCCTGGAGGCCCTGTGGTCAGGTACCTTGGTGTTACTGAAATCTGCAGGAATTGGAAGGGAAACTCAGGCTCCTGGAAAGTCCCTAACCATGGGTGGGGAACCTGTGGCCTCAAGGCCACATGGCCCTCTCGGGCCTCAAGTGAGGCCCTTTGACTGAATCCAAAGGGCCGCACTTGAGGACATAGAGGGTCACATGTAGCGCGAGGCCGCAGGTTCCCCACCCCGTGTAAGCAGAGGAAATCTTTAGCCCTCACAGGCAGCCAGGATGCTGGAACCTTGATGGGAAGTTTGTGGTCAGGCCAGCTGGGGGAGAGAGAGCCAGGAAGAACCCTGGATGCATCTCTCTGCAGCAGCTATCAGAGCTGTCTCAAGAAAAACAGAGTTTCTGTTTGTTTTTGGTTGTAAGGTGTCATCAGCTAGCCTCAGGAATGCCTTGGATATTACAAAAATGACTAGGTAACGCTTGATTGTGTTGGGAACATCGCTGTGCCATGCTCTGCCCTCTGCTGGCCTCTTTGGGATTAATCCTTAGCCTGAGATTGGGCTGAATGAACAAGTGGCTAGCCCATGTATGTACTAGGTGCCAGACACTCTGTTAACTCTGGGCAGATAAATTTAGAAGTGAGACAATTCCTGCTGGGAAGGAGGCGACATATACAGAGAATGGAATGTTTGGGGAGTCCTAGGAACGATGATTTCATCCACAGGGCAATGAATTACTGTGCCCTTCCCAAGAACAATAGAGGCTGATGAATTAGCCCAGAACCACCTTGGGGAATTCTGAGATCCCAGAAGTGGAAGGGGACTTAGAAGTCACCTTACTCACTGTCAAGGTGCTACAAGGAATCCCATCTATGACCTGACTAATAGGTGCCAGTCAAGCCGCTACCTCAGCCCTTCTGGTGATGATGGGCTCACTGAGTTTCATAAGACAATCCCTTTGATACAATTTAATATGCATTTATTGGGTTCCTTCTATTTGTGCCAAGGACTATACCAAATCCTGGGGGTGCATTGACTAAAATGGTCCCTTTTATTAAGGAAGATACATTCCATTGGAGAGAAATAATGTGTACACACGTATACATACATAGTAACACACATAGATACATAGTAATACATACATAGTAACACATACATATATAGTAACACATACATACATACATAGTAACTACAAGTTTCAGTAGTTGAGGAGAGCTGTCAGAACTGGGAAAATGGCAAAGATCTGCTATAGGAGGCCACACCTGAAGTGTGCCTTGAAGGAGGCTGAAGATACTGTGAGGTACGGATGAGTAGAGAGGGAGAGCATTCTGTTGTTGGACAGCTCCCACACTCTACTATTGCGTCTTCCCAACCCAGGGACAGGAGAGTCTGGTGGGAAGGTTATGGGATTAGGAATCAGTCAAGATCTGGTTTCTACTCTCCCCTCTCTCCATTGTTTTAGTATAAGGAAACAGGCGAGGGCAGCTGTGATGGGGCCCATTTAGCCTGGACACATCAGCAGGGCTTGAGATGGCCCACCAGGGAGCAGGCTGCTTTGGGAAGTGGATTTTCCAGTAGAAACCTCCTTCAAATGAATTGCACCCTTTCTTGCCTTCTTGAGCAGAGGACATGACAACACTGGCCATTTTCCTAATGGCTTAGGGTCTTCATGAGGCTGTATCCTAAGATGTGCTCTTGTCAATTCAGTATGACCCTGGGCAAGTCACTTAACCTTGTTTGCCTCAGTCTCCTTATCCGTAAAATGAGCTGGGGAAGGAAATGGCAAAGCAGTCCAGTATCTCTACCAAGAAAACCCCAAATGGGGTCATGGAGAGTCAGACGTGACTGAAAATGGCCAAACAACAAATGCTTTTAGGGATTATTGAGTTCTGAGGAGCCTAGTTGTCAGAGGCACGGGTCTCACGTCTGTTCTTTGCAGTTTTCCCATCACATCTCTGGCTGTTAGGCATTTGCTATCACTTCTTGCTTCTCTCCCAGACTTGCTTCTCATTTTCTGTTTCTAATTTGTTGTGGCCCAGGAAGTGACATGTCTCGGTTTGTAGGAAGTTTGTGTAAAGTAAGAGTAAATCAGTTCTGGCGGCATTATCTTATGTACAAAGAGCATGAGGCTTGGTTCACAAACATTGTGATGTCTGTTTGGGCCTTTGTTTTGGGGGTGCTCTGAATGGGGGGATAGAGCTGGAAGGAACCTGGCTACTTTCTGCCAGAGAGACCTTAGATGAGTCCATTTCCCTTTCTAGGCCTCGGTCTCCTCATCTGTAAAACAAAGATGTCTTCTAGTTACCGAGTCATAGGAACTAGAAGAGACCGTAGTTATCCACCACCTCATTTAACCCGTGAACAAAAGTGAGTCTCAGAGAGGTTGAAGAGCTTGCCTCTGGTCACATAGCTACTAGGTATCGGGGCAGGATTGGAATCCAGGCATTCCTGTCTCCTAAGTCTAGCACTCTGTTCCCTATTCCCTGGCTGCCTCATCAGACCCTTCTTTTTATAGGTAAGTTGGCCTGGAGTCAGCAAGACTTGAGTTCAAATCCAGCCTTAGATACTTGCTTGCTGTGTGACCCTATATATCACTTAACCACCTTCTGCCTCAGTTTCCTTATCTATAAAATGGAGATGGTAATAGCATCCACATTCCAAGGTTGTTGTGAGGTTAGGATGAGACTCTTATAAAATGCTTTGTAAATCTTAAAGCTCACTATAAATGCTAATTATTATCATTACAGATGAGGCAGCCAAGGACTGTATCATGGAAGGGAGTTATCCGAGATCAGAAATAGTAAGGAAGAAAAGTCAAGGTCCTTTGCTTCCAAATCCAGTGATCTTTCAATTGTACTGGGGCCTCTTAATCAGGGTCCCCAACACATGCCTCCCTCCCCTGCTTTTGGACCCTGTTTTAACATCACAATTTTTTCCAGACCTTTCCCTATTCCATACAAGAATAGTTGTTAATATCTACTGAATGGGAAAATACCAAATGCCATGAAGGAATGCTTTTAATTAATTTACATTTTATTCATCACAACATCCTCCACATACATTTAGATTACAGTAGCATGTATCCCTCCAAGACGCATTAGATGGCATTGAATTGATGATCCTCTGATCCATTTTATTCAGACCGTAGGAAATATGTCATTTTTTTTAAGAATCCCTCTCTGCCTTCTGGGCTGAACTCAATTACTGCCTCTCACACAGGCAGCTAGGTGGCTCAGTGGTTGGAGCACTGAACCTGGAATCAGGAAGACCTCAGTTCAAATCCTGCCTGAAACACTTACTAGCTGTGTGACCCTGGGTAAGTCACTTAACTTCTCTCTGCCTCAGTTTCCTCATCTGTGAAATGAGGATCATTGTTCCTATCTCTTAGGATTTGTGGGGATCAAAATAAATGTCTCTAACTCACTTTGTGAACTTTAAAGCCCTCTAGAAATGTGAGCCAGTATTAACATATCCCCTACGTGCTAGTGAGATACACCCCTTCCAACTTATTTTGTACCTATCTTGTTTCTAATCAGTATTTACTTATATGTCCATGTGACTTCCTTATGGGAAATGGCCAGCTGGTTTTTTGTCTTTGTGTGCCCAGGTGTATGATGGGCATTTCACACACATGCCTAGATTGACTGAGTTGTTAATTACATCAAGTCGTTGAATGAGAAAGATGCCTTGCAGTAATGCCTCAGAGGTTCTTGGCCCACTGTTTTTTACTTCTTTAATTGGGTTTTTCTTAAGTCTTATTTTTTTGTTACTTTCCTTTCTGAGTATATCTCTTCACCTCCCTTTACACAGGCCCCTACGTGGTACAGTGGATAGAGCACTGGGCCTGGAATTAGGAAGATCCCAGGTTCAGATCCAGCCTCAGATATGTACTAGCTGCATGCTGCTGAGCAAGGCACTCAGCCTCTGTCTGCCTTAGCCTCCTCATCTGTAAAATGGGGATAATTATAGCACTCACCTCCCAGAGTTGTCGTAAGGTTCGAATAAGAGAATATTTGTGAAGCACTTTGTAAACCTTAAGGCACAATATACATTTCAACTGTTATTATTAACCCAGTGAGCTGTCTTTTTTAAAGCTAGGGAATGAATGTGTGATGTCATTGGTACAAGAAACTCCCAGAGGAGGGAAGTCCCTCTACCAAGGAAGGTTGGCACCTTCTCTGCAATGTAGTGTTAGAGAGTTGCCCCCGGCACTGAAGGGGTCACACAGCCAGTATGTCGTGGAGATACTGTGTGGACCTTGAGTCCAACTCACCACCTACTGCACCACACTGTCACTCCATCCCTTAGAACAAATAAATGAAAAAAATGAAGAGGGAAAAACCAAAAACCTAAAGTAACCACCCCTAGGGCCCTACCTCTGCAAAGAAGAGGGAGAAGTTTCAGTGACTGTTTAGTCATCACTGATGACACCATGAGGGCCCTGTGAGGCTGCTGGCTGAGGTACGAGACTTGGTATCATCAAAATGATGATCCTAATAGGGAGAGAGGATACAGGCTGTATCATGTATGACGAGAAACAGGAAGGTAGTACGGTGTGGTGGAAAGCGCTGGCTTAGAAGGCAGAAGACCTGGGCTCAAATCCTGCCTCTGTATGATTTTGGACTTACCAGTTGTATGACCTTGAGCAAGTCACTTACCTGTTGTGTGCCTCTCGGGGTTGTTGTGAAGACCAAGTGAGATAATTGTTAAGCACTTAACACAGTCAGTGCTATATAAACGTTAATTATCATTATTATTATTGTTATTCGACAAATCACTTAACATCACTGAGCCTGTTTCCTCATCTGTAAAAGGAGGGGTTTGGACTTAGTGGCCTCGGAGGTCTCTGCCAGGTCTAAATTTAGGAACTTACGATTCTAAGTAACAAGGTATCTCATCCTGTCAGTCAACAAGACTTTCTTAAGGGCTTACTGTGTACCAGGTACTGTTCTGTGAAGGTCAGAGAGAAGAAAGCCTGGTAGGAAAGAGTCGTAGGAGACAACTTCCTGAGTGGGAGTAGTGAGAGAACGTTAGATCAGTGAGGTTGAGGCAGTGTGGTCCTGTAGTCAGGGCTCTAGATTGGAAGTCAAAGACTTGAGCTTGAATACCAGTTAAATGCTTGGCTCACTTTGGACAAGTCACATCTTCTCTGGGCCTCAGTTTCTTCCCTTGTAAAATGAGGGAGTGGGGCTAGCTGAGGCAGCCAGGTGGTGCAGTGGATAGAGCGCTAGACCTGGAGGCAGGAAGACCTGAGTTCAAATTTGGCCTCAGATACTTGCTAGTTATACTACCCCAGGCAAGTCATTTAATCTACGTCTGCCTCAGTTTCCCAGCTGTGAAATGGGGATTAATTATAGCATCCACCTCATAGGGCTGTTGTGAGGATCAAACAGGACAATATTTTTAAAAGTGCTCAGGGCAGTACCTAGCACATAGCAGTCACTTAATCAATGTTTATTGCCCCCTCTGCAGCCCCTTCTACTTCTAATCTAAGATCCCAGGTCCCTTTACCTCTCCAGACCTCTGTAAAGTGAGAGGGTAGGACTACATGGCAGCTGAGATCCTCTGATGGCAGGGAGCTCACTACCTGCTGTCAAATGCTCTCCACACTTTAAAGTGACCTTCAAAAACACGTAAGCCAGTTATTAGCCAGAGACAGAGAGGCCTGGACTTGCTAAGGATGCCTCCCTGACATGTGCCACTCTCTCCACAGGTACGTGCCAGGTGGGCAGCCTGTTGACAGAGAGCTGAAGAGGGCACCTCGGCCGTGCCCCATCCCACCCCCTGTCCTGGGCGCAGCATGCGACTGAGCGCTCGGCGGCTGCTTCTGGCGGCCGGCCTCATGCTGGCCTTCGCCCTGGCCACCCACCTAGGGCAGCAGATGCTGGCGTGCCAACAGCTGCTGTCCTCAGGTCGCAACCATGGCGTGATGCGGCCCGAGCAGGAGGAGCTGGTGATGGTGGGTGCCGACCAGGTGGAGTACCGTTACAGTAAGGAGATGCCGCTGATCTTTGTGGGGGGGGTGCCACGCAGCGGGACCACCCTGATGCGGGCCATGCTGGACGCCCACCCAGAGGTGCGCTGTGGCGAGGAGACACGTATCATCCCCCGAGTGCTGGCCATGCGCCAGGCCTGGTCACGCTCCGGACGGGAGAAGCTGCGCTTGGATGAGGCTGGGGTCACGGACGAAGTACTGGACGCGGCCATGCAGGCCTTCATCCTGGAGGTCATTGCCAAGCATGGCGAGCCAGCCCGTGTCCTCTGCAACAAGGACCCTTTCACCCTCAAATCTTCTGTCTATCTCTCCCGCCTCTTCCCTAACTCCAAGTTTCTGCTCATGGTGCGGGACGGGCGGGCGTCCGTGCACTCCATGATCACCCGCAAGGTGACCATCGCCGGCTTTGACCTCAATAGCTACCGTGACTGCCTCACCAAGTGGAACAAAGCGATCGAGGTCATGTACTCCCAGTGCATGGAGGTGGGCCGGGCCAAGTGCTTGCCCGTCTACTATGAACAGCTGGTGTTGCACCCCCGGCGCTCCATGCAGACCATCATGAATTTCCTAGGGATCGACTGGAGCGAGGCCGTCCTTCACCACGAGGACCTCATCGGCAAGCCAGGGGGGGTCTCTCTGTCCAAGTGAGTAGGAAGGAGACTTGGCTAGCGGGTGCCGGGGACCAGGGCTGGAATCTTTCAAGCTCTACATAGAGCTATCCAAGCATAGGCCTGACCAGGTCACTCCCTACCTCAAGAAACTTCAGAGGCTCCCTGTTGCCTCCAGGATAAAATGCAGACTCTTCTGTTTGGCATTTAATGCCTTTCACAATATTGCTCAGGACCCGGATTCAGAACTTAGTTCTGCCAGTTAGTGTGTGACCTTAAATCACTTGACCTCTCTGGGCCTGTTTTCTTGTCTGTAAAATCAGCATGTGGGGCTACCAGCATTAGGGTTCCCCAGGTTAGAGCTATGATGCTAGGATTCCTTCTTGCTCCAGGTACATGGTGACCTTGGAATCGGGCAGACCAGTGTGCGAATCCTGACTCTCGTGCTTCTTAGCGGCATGACCTTAAATCACTTAAGGTTTCTGGATGTCAGTTTCTTCCTCTATAAAATGAAGGGATTATGCTTGATGACCTCTGAGGTCCTTTCCAGCTTGTTACATTCATTGGAGTCAGGAAGACCTGAGTTCAGATTCTGCTCCAGATACCCTGTGACCCTGGGCAAGACGCTTAATTTCTGTTTCCTTCATTTTCTCATCTTTGAAATTGGGATATGATGATAGCACCCACCTCACAGGGTTGTTGTGAGGGTCAAATGAGTTAATCTGTGTAAATCGCTTTGCACGTCTTAAAGTGATCTGTAAATACCAGCTGTTAGCATTAGAGGCAGTTCTTATTACCACTGCTCTTGCTATTATTGGCCTGTGGGTGGTGCAGTAGATAGAGTCAGGAAGACCTGAATTCAAATCTTGCCTCAGACACCTACTGGTTGTGTGACCCTGGGCAAGTCACCTAATCTGTTTTTCTCAGTGTCCTCTTTTGTAAAATGGGAATGACAGGAGCACCGACCTCCCAGGGTTCTTGTGAAGACCAAAGGAGGTATTTGGAAAGCACTTAGCATTGGCACAGCGCCTGGCACATAGGAAGCACTATACAAATGTTAGCTAGCATTACTGCCTCTATTAATTATTATTCACATCAATTCCCTTAATGCATTCCAGCCAGACTGGCTTATTTGCTATTCCTTACACACAACATTCCATTTCCTGTCTCCGTGGCTTTGCTCAGGTTGTGCCTCATGCCTAGAATGCCTTCCCTCTTCCTTATGGGCACACCCTAGCTCTCCATACAGCTCCACTGAAGTGCCACCTCCTACATCCTTACATAGGTCTCCTCCAAAGGCTAGTGCTTCCCCAAATATTTTTCATTAGCATGGCATATATTTTACATTGACTTACTATTTTCCCCCAGTAGAATGTATGCTCCTCAAGGGGACAGTCTGCTTTACCTTTGTCTCAGTATCCCCAGCATGTAGCATAGTGCCTAGAACATGAAAGGTGCTTAATAAATGCTTCCTGACTGATTGAGACAAGTAGGATTTCTCAGGAGCCCTGGGACTCAGTGGGCCATTTCAAAAGAGCTGGCCAATGGAGCCGTGGAATTTCCCCTCTCGTGGTATCTTGGGAAAATGTAATCTCCTGGTATCTTCTGAGAAGGGGGCAGACCAATTCAATGAACACTTATTAGGCACCTACAATATGCTAGGCCTTATGCTGGGAACACAGACATATGAAAATAATCCCTCCCCTTAGGGGGCTTGCATTCTGCCTGCGGTGGTTGAGGTGTCTGGGGAGGAAGGTGCCATGAACACAGATAAGAAAATGCAGAATATGAAGACACAGGACCTTCACATGTGATGAGTGACAGCTGAGCTGAGATTTGGAAGGAGATGGAGGGGAATGGGGAGAGCTTGTTAAGCCTGGGGCATAGCTCACACAAAGGCTTGGCAGTAGTAGACAGTGTGTGGTGCTGTTTAGTACAACGGTTTGGTGGCAGCATAGAGTGACCTGGGCAGTGTGGAGAGAGACGGGGCCAGAGAAGGGGTTGGAGAGACTTTAAGGGCCAGTTGCATGTTTTCTTAGAGGCAGTAGGGAGCCACGGAGGCTTTTAGAGCAAGTGAGAGGTTCGGTTAGACCTGGAGATCTGAGGTGAGGAGCAAGGCAGCCAGATGGAGGGAAAAGGCACTGGCCTGGGGGTCAAGAGCCGGCGTCCAAATCCAGCTTTGTTACTGCCTCTCTCTGGGACCTCTGGGAAGGGACTGCCCACTCCTGGAGCCTGGAGCTCTGGAAAATAAATAAGTGTATGAGTCAATCTCTGAGCTCCTCCCAGCTCTGCCTTCCCCTGTTCCAAGACCCCTTCCATCTTTGACATTCCCTGTTCTCAGGCCCCTCCCAGCTTTGACATCCTATATTCAATAACCCTTTGAGGTCTAACAAGATACATTCTCTTGTTTATTTGCAGTCTCTAAGGATTCATTCCAGGTCTGAAATTCCATGTTTCTAAAGAGAAATTACCATAGAAATCTTATTTAATGTTGGTTTCCTATAGACAAGGCTGACACCTAGGCTCTAAAGAGAGAAGGGATATACGTATATATGTGTACATGTATATACATCTGTACATACATATCTACATACACACATGTGTGTATATATGTGTGTATATGTGTATGTGTGTGTATAAATTATTGGAGGCAGGAGCTGGACTGGATAGCCCAGCCTGCGGTATGGGGCACCGATTTATCCTGAGGCTTCACTATATAATTAGTGTCCATCAAACATGTGGATGCTGCCATCCCAGGATAGAGTCATCCTAAGACATCCTTCCCAACCTCCAATAAGAAGCTAAATGGACCAGTGCATGTTGGGCTTTGAGATCTTTGCCTCCTGTCCCCATCCAGGCACTGATGGCCAAAATAACCCCTCTTCTTTCATCAGGCTTACAGATTTACAAAAGCCCCATCTTCACCCAACCCTCAGTGGCAGATAGAGCCAAGTCTCTTCTCTCCATTTTTACATATGGGGAGCCTGAGGTTGAGAGAGACAGAGCCACCCTCCTGCCAGCTTGAGGTGGTGACCAAGCCAGTAACAGGCCACATCTCCTTCCTGCTGGACTCCAGTGCCAGCATTCTTCCCCTCTACACCATCTCAGTTCTCTGAGCTTTTGTGTCGGGGTTTCATTGGCTGCTTTACCCACTGTCCAGAGGAAAGTTCTATTCATCAGAGATACAGAAAAGAGAGCCGTGCATTGGGAGTCGGGGACCAGAATCCACTTTTCATTTCTGCCACTTCTTAGCTGTGTGACTTTGGGTGGTCCACTTCCCCTCCCTGAGTTTTAGTTGATAGACTCTCGTGTGATCAGATATTGGGCAGCTCTGAGAGGAAGAAGAGACCCTTTCAAGGATGAAGCCCTTATGCTTCTTCCTCCAAAGGCTTCTGGGCCTCTGAGCTCTCCCACACTTTGACCTCCAATGGTTTGAGTAGCTCCTCCTTCCTTCCTCCCCAAAGTTAGGGAGGTTGGTTAGTGGGTGGGACATTGGGAATGTCAATTTAGATTATACCTGGTCTCCATTTCTTCTCAGCCATCCCAGTTCTCCAACCTGTTCTGGCCAGGTTTCAGAAGGAATCAGGGCATCATGGAGACCTTGGAGACCACCCAAGTTACAGCCACAGGCTAATGGTTGGTGTCTCTCTGGGAAGCAGGGTAGCAGGATCCTAGGCCCCACTCCAGCCTTCCAGTCCGCCGTTTGGTTTCCTCATCTGTACAAATAGATTCCAATGACCTGGAAGTTCTTTTCTACCAGACATCCAAAGATTCTCTTTCTCTGTAGCAAGCATGGATTGACAACCTAAGGTGTGTCACTTTGTAATTAGAAAAACCTGTAGCATCTGTGATTTTGTCAGTCTCAGGAATTCCTGGTTGGGAATTCTCTTCGCTGACACAGATTGCCGCCCCTCTGTGATGTTGTAGATGTAACTTTGCCTTTCTTTGTAGTTTAACACAATACTTGTCATATAGTAAGTGATTAATAAGTGCTTCTTGGCCTAATGACTAGTGGAGAAGTCCTGAGGGGTTGTTTGAGGCACATAGAGATTAAGTGACTTTGCCCAATTTCATCCACCAAGTATCTCCAAGGCAGCACGTTAACCCAGACTCTTCTGACTCTAAGCCACAGGAGTCTGTCCGTTGTACGGTACTGCCTCTTTGTAAACCATGCTTTTGGAGACCCGCGAGGACAGAGATGATGATGCTGCTGCTGCTGCTGCTGCAAAAAACTGACGTTTGCATAGCACTTTAATGTATGCAAAGCATTTCACTTATGTTATCTTACTCCTCACAACCACCCTGGGAGTGCTGTCATTTTCCCTATCCTATCAATGAGGAATGTAAAGTGGTTTGCCCAAAGTCCCCCAGCTAGTAAGTGTCAGTAGTAGGATTTGAATTCAGGTCTTCCTCCATATCCAAAGAAAGACAGGCAGGTAGGTCTCCAGTGAAAGCATGGACCCAAGACAAACTCTTTTACTCTGAGTTTTCTGCTCAGGATGACTGTTGGCTGAGGATAGGTTGGACTTGGTGGTAGCTTCCTGTCCTGGGATTCCATAACTCTAGTCCCTCAGCCCTTTAAAGATCCTGAGATGTTACTGCAAAGATCCCTCACGAGCCAGGCCCAGGAACTGGGTGGAAATACCAAGATGGCGGCAGGAGGGGATTTTTCTGGGGTAAAAGATGGCAACATTAACAACTCCTTAGGTGACCTGTGCACCAGTACAGGTGGGAATCTTGTGGGATAATGCTACACATTGTTGTTTAATTGTGTCTGACTCTTCGTGACCCTTGAGGCCCTAACATGCCAATAGTGTCCATGGGGTTTTCTTGGCAAAGATACTTGAGTGGTTTGCCAATTTCTGTCTTCAGTGGACTAAGGGAAACAGTTAAGTGACTTGCCCAGGGTCACATAGCTAGTAATTTGATCTGAATTAGGATTTGAACTCATGACTGCCTGAGTTCAAGCCTATCACTCTGTCCACTGAGCAGCCCAGCTGCCTCAGTGCTACACATCACTGAGCCCCATTAGGAGTAGTGTGGACCAGGCAGAGATACTATGGAGGCAAGATCAAATATTTAGAGGACCCCAGAAGCCTTATTTTTTTTTGTTATTTTTTTGAACCAGTTTTGTGATTTTATTGGCATAAATATCTCCCAGTGAGGAAATTCCCTCTACCAGCTTATGGTCTTAGAGAATGCCTGGGGCATTGAAAAGTTCCGTGACCCATCCAAAGGCCATGCAACAAGTCTGTGTTGGACAACTCACATCTTCCTAACTCAGTGGTTAGTTGTCTTTCCACTATGGCTGCCTTTCTCCCACCATTTTACTGATAAGAAAACTGAGACCCAGGAATATTGGGTGTCTTGCCCAAGTTGGACTGGGTAATGGTAATGGTAGGCTAGAAATTGGACCAAATCTAGTAAGATGATGAAAGACCTTGAGCTCATGCCATGTGAGGCTCAGAGGGTGAAGGGACTAGGGATCTTGGGGATGGGCATGTTTCAACAATCCAGCTAGCAGCTGCTAGGGGTGTAAAACCAACAACAACCAGCTCACAGAACACGGCAAGCCCAGGTCCTTTTCATCTGCTTTACTAAGGAAAGCCGTGATAAAGGGATAACAATCTTACTTTAATCCAGCATATAAATATCATTCACTTAGTTCAGGGGAAAAAGCCAGCACCCTGAACTTCAGAGCAAATACAAATTACAAACATCGACAGACAGACCTTGTCTGATTCAAATCTCAATACATAGTTACCAGAGTTTAACAAAGTCTCAACATCTGGGTTACGAGCTGGAGGGCTGTTAGCTGCGCTGCCTGGAGTCTCCACATCAGCACACTGCCAAGAGTGAGAGCCCTAAGCAAATGGCTCTGTCTTCCCTTTTTAATACAGTTTCAGACATCATCAAACGTTATCTGAGCAACCAGAACTTAGGCTCCTGTGATTGGCTCTGGAGTTAGCACCTCCCCTTAGGACCCTGGGAGCTTCACACCCACATAGGCTTAGCACCTAGTAATTAGGGGTTTGGGGCAAACTTAGGAGCAAAGATCTAATCAGGCCTCCCTTAGTTAGCCCCACCTGTGGCCCCACCTTAGTTACCAATTCACACCCACATAGGTTTAGCACCTAATAGGGGTTTGGGCCTGGGGCTTAGCACCTGGTAAGACTCAATTAAAGACACTTAATCATTTTAAAGCAGTAAGAAAGTCCCAACTTAATTGATATTACAGGGCATCAGAGCTGCCTTGAGGTATTTGAAGGGCTGTCACATAGAGCAGGGACCAGACTTATTTTCTGTGGCCCTACAGGATAGAACTGGGAGCCACCAATGAGTGGATATCACAGAGAGCCAAATTTCAGCTTGGTGTAAGCAGTAACTCCTTACCAGTTAGTACTGACCCAAAGGGCAGTGGGCTGCTGGGGAAAGGAAGTGAGCTCCCCCTCACCAGAAGTCTAAGCAAGGACTGGATGACTACCTACTGAATAATGGAGAGGATTCTTGTTCCAGTATAGATTGGACTAAACAGTCTCTGAGTTTTCTTCCAATTCTGAGATTCTGTGATTATAAGTTTGTTGAAAGAAGAAACCATGTCACTTTTCACCCCAGAAAACTTGGCACATAGTAGGCACTTAATAGATGTATGTTTGATTTTTTTTGGGGGGAAAATGTCCAGATCTGTAATTTTTGTCCATGTAGAGACCTCGCTCCCAGTCTAGATCAGTGCCTTCTCTATATCTTATGGAGAGTTGCCTGAGACTTTGATGGGTGACTGAGTACAGATGAATGACTTGCTCAAGGTCACACAATAAGTGTGGGAGGCAGGTCTCGAACTTGGGCCTTCTGATCTCCAGGTCCAGCCCTTGACCCACCATGCCAGGCTGTCTCCCCAAGTAAGAATCATCCAAACCTTAGAGTATTTCAGGGCCGGAAATGACTATCTTATGCTACAGGGTGCTTCCTCTCAGATGTTGTTGACTTGGATTCATGCTAAATGTTCCATTTCAGCTTTATGACCCTGTGACTTTCAATTGTCTCTCCCCAGGATAGAGAGGTCCACTGACCAAGTCATCAAGCCTGTGAACCTGGAAGCTCTGTCCAAATGGACCGGGCACATTCCAGGAGATGTACTGAAGGACATGGCCCGGATTGCCCCGATGTTGGCCAGGCTCGGCTATGATCCCTATGCAAACCCACCGAATTATGGCAGTCCTGACCCCCTTGTCATCAATAACACAAATCGGGTAAGCAGGTGGTGCATTCCATTTGGGGGCTTAGGGAAAGAAATCACAGGTCCGGTCCTAGGCTATCAACAGATAGAAAAACTTCATAGTTGCCTTGGGACTTAGAAAATGCAACTCCAAGGCATTTTTGGAAGCCCATTGGTATCTATCCAAGAATCTGAGGGTATGTTATTGTTGTCATTCAGTTGTATCTGACTCCTCATGATGCTATTTGGGGTTTTCTTGCCAGAAATACTGGAGTGATTTGCCATTTTCTTCTCCAGCTCGTTTTACAGATAAGGAACCTGAGGAAAACAGGGTTCAATGACTTGCCCAGGGTAACACAGCTAGTAAATGTCTGAGGCCAGATTTGATCTCAGGAATGAGCCTTCCTGACTCTAGGTCAGGTGCCCTGTGCACTGTGGCACCACCTAGCTGCCTTTGCAGGTATATAGGGAAGGCAAGTGGAGTAGTAGCATCTTGCCTGGATGCTATGAGTTGGACCTACCTTTCAGTCCTTACAAAGCAACTGAGGTATAGTGACATGAGTCCTGGATTTGGAGTCAGAAGACCCGGGTTCAAGTCTTGGCTCCTTCACTTCCTGGCTGTGTGACCTCGGGTGAATCTCCTTGCGCCATTTTCCTCTCCTTTAATGGGCCTAGTCATAGTATAGGACCTACCCCTGAGAAGGCTGAGGTGAGCCTCAAGTGAGATATAATGTGTGTGAGTCTCTTTGCAAACCATAAAGGGCTGTGGACGGAGATCCAGCTCATCTCACTACTGCCTCATTTTACAGATGAGATAACTGAGGCCCAGATAGAGGTAGTTATTTGCTCCAGGTCACATAGCCATGAAGTGATAGAGGAGGAATTCCTGCCCAGGTCCTCTGAATCCACATCTGGTACTCCTTCCACTCTTTCTGTCCTATTCTGAGGCCCCTTCCCACACTGACATTCCGTGTTCTACGGCCCCTCCCCCCACTGACATCCCATGTTCTATGGCCCTTCCCCCCACTGACATTCCATGACCCAAGTCCCCTTTCCCATGCTGACACTCCATGTTCTAAAGATTTGAAAATGTTAACGTGCTATTCCAATGTGAGTCAACGATAACTATAATGACTTGATGACAGTGACATTACCACCACCACCACCACTTCTACTAATAATAGTAATAAACCATTGGATTTAGAGTGAAAGGATTTAACTTTGAATCTTGGCCCTGGCATACCTTGTGACCTAGGGCAAGTCATTTTACCTCTGGATTTCAGTTTGTATTTGTTGCGCATCATGCCCACACTGTCCTCATATAGGTAACTCCCAAGAAAGAAGTTCTAGTATGTGGGAAAGACTGGAAGTAAAAATTAGTCCTGAGTCTCTGCTCTACCTCTTACCATCTGTGAAACCCTAGACTATGTCACTTCGCTGAGCCTCAGTTTCCTCGTCTGTACTATGAGTACAACACCTTCAGAGGGACCAAATGAGATAATGTGTTTAACATACTATAGACCTGTCAGCGGTTAATATTGTGTGTTATTATTATGGTTTTTATTTTCTGTGACCTTGGTAACGGATTGTCCGGAAGACGGCCAAAGGGTCAGATCCCGGGTACATGTCTTATTCAAAGTTGGGTCACTGTTGTTTGATTTTTTTCTTTTCTAGGTCATGAAAGGAGATTTTAAAACACCAGCAAATTTGAAAGGCCATCTACAGGTTAGAGGTCAAATAAATTAACTTGCTATTTGTGTAAAGGAAACTACCTTATACTGGGAGATGTAGGCTAGCGTTCAAAGGTCGCTTCTGCCAGTATTTTACTGTGGGCTTTGGGTGAGTTACCTAACTATTCTGGTCTTCAGTTTCATCTTTAAAATAAGAGGATTGAAGATGATCTCTCTAATCCCTCCCAGCCCTGACATCCCCTGTTCTGAGGCCCCTCCCAGCCCTGACATCCCCTGTTCTGAGGCCCCTCCCAGCCCTGACAGCCCCAGTTCTAAGGCCCCTCCCAGGTCTGACATCCCCTGTTCTGAGGCCCCTCCCAGGTCTGACATCCCCTGTTCTCAAGCCTCTCCCAGCTCTGACATTTCCTGTTCTGAGGCCCCTCCCAGATCTGACATCCCCTGTTCTGAGGCCTCTCCCAGCCCTGACATCCCCTGTTCTGAGGCCCCTCCCAGCCCTGACATCCCCTGTTCTAAGGCCCCTCCCAGGTCTGACATCCCCTGTTCTCAGGCCTCTTCCAGCTCTGACATTCCCTGTTCTGAGGCTTTTCATGACTCTTACACTTTGTGTTCTATGTCATTTCCATTTCTAATACTTCTGTGAGTCTACTATTACCCTTTTTTAGCCAGACCTCCCTTTTCTGTCATTTCTCAATCTCCTAGTTCTCTGTGGAAGCCATTGAAAAGTAGGTCTTCCTCTTCCCTATTTCCTCACCCTTTACCTTATCATTTACTCACAGTCCTTATCTAGGTTTATTTATAGTGGTAGGTCTCAAGGTTGGGAGGGTGTCCACAGGACATTATCGTAGAGTGGAAGATCCATGGACCGCCTCTTATCATCCACAGGCAACTAAAGACCAGCCCAGGTAGAGATCTCCTTAGTGCCTTGCAAATCTTAAAGAGCTAGAAAATGTGCAAACATTTATTAAGCACTTACTGTGCACCAGGCATTCAGTTATCAAAAATTTATGAAATGTTCAGGCACTGTGCCAAGCATCATGGATACAAATCAGTGAATCATTCACTCAATAAACAAGCAGTGCTTGTTTTAGACCTACTATGTGCCAGGAAATGAGACAGGAGTTAAGGATACTAAGACAGGAAAATGGAATGGCCTCTGCCCTCAAGAAGTTTATATTTTATAAGGGGAGATAACATGTGTGCATATATGTGGGGATATGCATATAATCATATACATATAGAGGCATACATATAATCCAAATGCATGTAAGTGTGCACACATGTACATTCATATGTATATACAAACCTACATATGTGTGTAATTGTATATACACTTATGTTATATTTTTATATATGCATAGTATATATGTACACGTGTATCTATATCTATCTATCCACCCATCAACACATTCTGTACTGATGGGAAACATTTCAGGCAAGAGAGGTAGGCAGTCTACACCACTCGTGTCAAACTTAGATGGAAACTAATTCCTGCCAGCTGCACATTGACTTAGAAAACCTTAAATTATCCTTGTCTCTGTTGTGTTATATTTTATTTATTTTGTTATATATTTTCCAATTCCATTTTAATCTGTTTAGGGACCACACTTGGGAGTTTTGTTGTAGCTGGCTGAATTCAATGCCTCTGGTCCACACCACAGCCTAAGTGACTTTTCTCTTTGCCTGTTCCTTCTACCTGCAGGTGAATCCAAACACCACCTCTTCTCACTCACGAAGCGAATGATTCCAGGTATGGGACAGGTGTGACTCTTGTTGGGGCCCTACAAGGCTCATCCGCTGGGCCTAAAAGGAAGGGGGAATAGGTATCCCTGAAACATTGCACCACCTGGGCCTCCCCTGACCGCCAGTGTTCCTTAGGCTTTCCCAGTCACTTCTGGGCAAGCAGGCTCTTCATTACTGTCATTTTTTCAGTGGTCCTCCTCGAGGTCCCTATGAATCAAACCCTTGTGCTGGGGAGGATCCCACCAGATTGAATTCCTGGTCCTTTGGCATCTCTGGTTTCCATAGCTGAGAAACCCCAAGAAGCCACTTCTCCCAGGCTTGCTTGCAGGGTCTGTTTCTCCGGTGCAGGAATTCATTGGTTTGCACTTGAGCCCCTTTTCCTCACCTGTAAAATGGGGATAGTAATTGCACCCTAGCTCCCAGGATTGTTGGGAGGATCAGATGAGATAGTATTTGTAAAGCGCTTTGCAGATCTAAGCGCTGCGTTAATGGTAGCTTTTTATTATCTACTCCAGATGTGTATATACAGAGATATGTGTGTATGTCTGTGTGCTTACGTGTGCATATATGTATATACACACAAAATTACACACATACACACCTGGTCCGAGTCCCACCTCAGCCATTCTGCGCTGGCCCTTACCCCTGGGCCAGGCCCTTAATCGCTAGTTCTAATTCTCTGAATCTGCTTTGGTTTTTTTGGAGGCGAGAAGGCAGGGCAATTGGGGTTAAGTGACTTGCCTAGGGTCACACAGCTAGTGTGTCAAGTGTCTGAGGCCGGATTTGAACTCATGTCCTCCTGACTCTGGGGCCGGTACTCTTCTCACTGCACCACCTAGCAGCCCCTCTGAGTTTGATTTGTAGAAGAGCTGGTAACCTGTCTGGAGAGGGGGAATTGCTTCACTCCATTGAAATTATATCAACACTGATTGATATCTGACATCCCCTGTTCTAAGGCCCCTCCCAACTCTGACATCCCTGATTCTGTCAGTGGTCCATCCATCCCCTCTGACCTGGGGAGTGTTTATTTGGTGTAGCTCACAGGCTTCCCTCTCCTTCCAGGGCTCTGCAAATGGCTTTTTATTTACGGATGAGAGAAGAAGTCTGCAGCTGACTGGGAATCGGATCTCCAAGCATATTGCTTGCTATTCTCACCAATTCAGGACCACTCTACGGGGAACGTCTTTGCATTTCTTTGCAAAATCCTCCGATCTTTGAAACTTCCTGGGGAAAACTAAAAACACAAACTAACTCAACCCTTTCCCTCACTGGGAGACTCTGTAGAGGAGAGAACCTGGGGGTAAAACTCAGGTTTCTCAACGTAGACCTTTTCTATTCATTTCGTCAATTTGGGAATTTTTTTTAATTGTATCCAGAATGGTCTCTATGTTCTCCTCAGATTCAAAACTCAAAGGGGCTGGTTTGGAGGCCTCAGTCATCAGAAGAGGCCCTGCAGCATGGGCCACCACCATCGTTCCCTGGCTGAGAAATTACAGAACCTTATTTAAGAATTTAATATATGGGGCAGTTTGGATACACTTTGGATCATTTTACTTCCCATAAATAAAATATTGTTTTAATACCAAGAGTGGGAGTGGCTTTTGAAACATAGCTCTATATTTTTCTATATTATATCTTCTCAACTGGTTTATCGGAAGGTAATCAATATAGAAGCACCTATTATGTGCCAGGTATTGTGATAGGGTCTTGGGGATACAAAGAATGTATGAAGAGTGAAATAATCTCTATTCACAATGAGCTTACATTCCAAAGGTAAAGCAGCAGAAGTATTTAAGAAGCCAGAGTGGTGCTTTGGAAACAGCTTCTGCTGCTGCCCACTGACTGGGGGCTACTCTGGCCCTTGGTTTCCTCCATCATAAAATGCAACATAAGACCATTGCACTAAATGATGTATATGAGACAGCTACATGGAAGACTGCAAAGACCACCAGACTTGGGAGTTAGAAGGACTTGAGTTCAAATTATACTAGACAGTATTCTACCAGTGTTTCCCAGCTCTGATCTTCCCTATTCTAAGTCCCCTCCCAGCCCTGACATCCCCTGTTCTGAGGCCCTTCCCAGCCCTGACATCCCCTGTTCTCAGGCCCCTCCCAGCCCTGACATCCCCTGTTCTCAGGCCCCTCCCAGCTCTGCCTTTCTGTGCTCAGAATGTCCAAACTATAAACTTAATTCTGAGGAAGCAATTAGAATCAGGAATATCTGAGTTCAAATCCTCCTTTTGATACTAGCTATGTGACCTTGGGTAAGTCACTTCAGCTCTGTCTGCCTCAATTTCCTCATCTGAAAAATGGGGATAATAGCCCCTCCCTCCCATTATTGTGAGGATCAAATGAGGTGATATTTGTAAAGTCCTTTGCAGCCCTTAAAGCACTTCATAAATTCTGGTTATTATTTAAGTTATCTTTTGTTATTTGCTTGTGTTCTCCTCTTCGTGACCCCATTTACGGTTTTCTTGGCAGAGATACGGGAGTGGTTTGCCGTTTCCTTCTCCAGCTCATTTTACAGATGAGGAAACTGAGGCCAACAGGGTGAAGTGACTTGCCCAGGGTCACACAGCTAGGAAGTGTCTGAGGCTGGATTTGAACTCATGAAGATGAGTCTCCCTGACTCCAGGCCCAGCGCTCTGTGCGCTATGGCGCCCCCTAGCTTCCCTGAGTTCTCTAACATCTTAAATCTATGACTCCACCATGACTGTTAAGAATGCTTTTAATCCGTAGCATTGAACAGAACCAATGTCTGTTCTTGATCACAAGTCTAGAGCTGGAGGAGACCTCCGAAGCCATCATGTCCTGCCTCTTACCTCACCTATAAAACATCTGTGGATGGAAGACCCCAAAAGTAAATGAGGGTTTCTTGGAGAATCAAGGAGGACCAGTTGGTCCTCATTGTGGCATAGAATGTGCATTGTCAATATGCTTTGACCTTTAGGCTAATTGTGCTAATTGAAACTAATTGGACCATTGTACCAGGAGTGTTATTGGCTTCCGCATTGAAGCAGTCAACAAATAGAAACTTGAACTTTAGCTGATACATAAAGGAAGTTAGGTGAGCCAGGAGGTGGGGATGATGAGGAGGGAAGGCATTCTAGACATGGGGAGCATCCAGTAAAAACACCTAGGGTCTGGAGATGGAGTGTTTTATTTGAAAAAGGCTTTATTGGATGGAAGTTCTTAATGGAGGAGTCCAGTGTCACTGGATCAAAGGGATGTGTGAGTAGGGGAGGGGACGGTTTAAGGTGTAAGAAGACTAGAAAGGCAAGAATGGGCCAATAGAAATGGCCTTTCCACCAAACCCTTCCCTCTTCTGAGCTTTCCTGTTACTAGAGAAGGCATTAACTTCCCAGTCAACCAGGATCATAACCTAGGCGTCATCCCCGGTTTCTTACTTTCATTTACCCCCATATCTAGTTCCTTGCCAAATGTTCCCATCTTCACATCTCATATACATCCTCTTTCCTCCATGCACATAGATCCTCATTCCCTCTCACCCGATTGCTGCAATCACCTTCTAGTTGGTCTCCATGCCTTGTCTTCCCCCATTCTGATCTATGTCCCACTCAGCTGCCAAACTGATTTTGTGAAGTAGATCTCACTGTGTCACACACCACCCTATCAGTAAACTATAGCATTCCCTCTTAGTTCTAGAATCAAAAATAAGCTGTCTTTGGCCCTGAAGGCTCTTCACAGCCTGGTCCGTTCCTACCTTCACTTTCCATTCTACATGCTCTGTGGAAGACATTAGCCTATTCTTTACACGTGACCCTCCCTGTCCCATTTTTGTGGGTCTGCACTCCCTGGTCTCTCACATCTGGAGTGCTCTCCCCTCCTCTACTCCACTTCTTGAAATCCTTAATGGATGCCTTCCAAATTCCAAATTTGAGTGAGATGGATTTAAGTGAAGCAGGATTACACAAAGTCATCAGCCTCACTCTCCCAGAGACATCGAAGTACAGTGGCAACATAAAAGTTAAGAAAACTGGCAATGGCCTGGGATACAGTGGATGGCCTTGGCATCTTCGATGCCTGACCAAGCTCTAAGAGCTCCACAGTGCCTGCCTTTGTGGCTGTTGGAACAAATTGTTCTCATCCACCCATTCCACTGGGGGAAGTTTTCACATGTGTGCAGTAGACACATCCCTATTTCACTGAAGGGTTTGAGGTCAGTTACTTGTCTGCCCTTGTCTAACAGGATGTGGCCACTGCACATGCCACAGCTTCTTGGGTGATTGGTAGACACCAAATGTGGATGAGCAGCCCTGAAAAGGGCTTAGCCAACTAACTAGAGGTGCTAATCCTCCCTCAACGCCCCATACACTCAAAAGAAGGATAAAAGGGGAGTGACGGAAAAAAAAAAAAAAACAAAAACCAAAGACCTAGAATCTGAAGGAATGTCTTAGATTGCCTTTCAGCCAATTAGGAAATGACTGAACAAAGTGGGACATATGACTGGAATGGAATATTATTGCACTGTCAGAAATTATGAAAGAAACTCTTTAGAGAATCCTGGATGGTATGAACTGATACAGAATGAAATGAGCAAAACCAAGAGAGTACTTTACACAAGGACAAGAATATTATTAAGAAAATAACTGAATGCTTATCAACTCTGATCAATGCAATGGCCAACCATGTCTACAGAGGACCTGTGGTAAAGCATGTTCCCCACTGCCAGTTGGTCTACTAGCACTTATTAAGCACCTACTATGTGCCAGACACTATGCCAATTACTAGGGTGTATTGGTAAGCAAAATGGCCTTTGTTTTCTTTGAGTAATCCTTACTAGGTGCTAAGCCCCAGGCCCAAACCCCCATTAGGTGTGGAACCTATGTGGGTATGGATTAGTGACTGGGGTGGGGCCCAAGGTGGGGCTGGCTAAGGGGAGGTGCTAACTCCAGAGCCATGCCTTGCTATTAGGTGTTAACCTAATCTATGTGGATGTGAACCTCCCAGGGTTCTAAGGGGAGGGGCCAACTCAAGAACCAATCACCAGAGCCTAAGCTCTGGTTATGCAGACACACATCCAAAACTCTATAAGAGGAGAGAAGACAGCTTGAAGATTGGTTTTTTGTTGGAGCCAGAAACAGCTACAGCCGAAGCTGAAGATAAAGTCGGAAGCAGGAGCTGCCGGTAGCAGAGCCGCCCCGCCCCGCCTGTGGACCGAGGAGTGCTGAGCAAGGACCTGAGGCCAGTGGGTAATCTTCTCACTGGAGAGGGGAAGCGTGGATATGATTTGGTTTAATGCCATCATGTTTTTCTGTGGCCTCCTGGCTACTCTTGTAAGGCGGACTTATTGGGCCTGGAAGCTCTTGACCAAGATATCAAAATGGGGACGCTGATTCATGGGTCTGCTACTTTGGAGCTTGAATAAATGCTTTGATTCTTCTGCCTTCTACTTAGGGAATTCCTTATGTGTGGTATGGATTTATGAATCCAAGAATTAAAAACAGAGGCATCTCAAGATGAAAGTAGAAAGGAAAATTTATTATTATCCCATGGGAAAGGGCAACTCCAGGAACCAAAAGGACCAGGGGTTCTCTCAGTGTCAGAGTGCGCCGGACACAGAGAATTGGGGTGTCTATATAGGTCCCTAACTGCAATTCCCCCTCCCAACCTCATTCCTCTCAGCTTGCAGATGTAAGCTTTGAGGGTACAATCTGGACGCGATAAATCTATCCCAGGGACAATGGCAAGGAACAAATAGTATGGTTATTTTTGACAAGCAGGTGACGGACATAACCTTCCCACCATTCTTATCCCATTCTCCAATCAATCTCAAGTGATAAATCTATCTTAATGACAATGACAATGAACAAATGGTTTGGTTGTCTGTGACAGGCAGAAGTCAGTTGTTGGTTATTTCATCTTCACATCTGTGGCAAACTAGCCTTTCCCATCACCCATACATCTGTGATGGATATCTCCAGCACCCTTACACTTTGTCTCCCATCATTCATATACCTAACTGGTCTTGCACGTCTACATTCCACCTGGCTTTCCGGCTTTTCATCCATTCTTCTCCCAAGCTGAGGGTCCCTTATCCTGGGGTCAAGGCACAGGAGGTGAGCATCCTGTGTCCTATTCTTAACCTCGGGGGCCTTACCATCACTAGCTTGGCTTATGGAGGGGAAAACATTTAACTAGAGAAATGGGACTCACTATCCTACTTATTTCTATTTATTTAATTTGTCCCCTTTTATGAGAGGTCTTCACTCGTTCCACACACTTATAGCTTGCGGTTCTGAACCGTTCAGACATGTATATGATTCTCTTTGAAATCATAAATTCTGCCTTCCTAATACATAGGGATACAAAGAAAGGCAAAAATAGCCCTTACTCTGAAGGAGTTCACGATCTAATGGAGGAACAACAAGTAATTAATTATGTCCAGACAAGATATAGATAGGATAAGTTGGAGATGGTTGTTGTCCTTTGTTCTCCAAAAGGACCAAAATAACATCACTATGCTAGAGTCAAGTTTCAGTGTGTCCAACTGTGGCTGATCAGACCAATATGAGCTCAGAATGGTCTACCACAGGTCGAGCACAAATAGTCCATGTGAACATTAGGGTGGATTCTCTAAATTTGTGCATCCTGCGTTTCCTTCCTGTTTCAATTGTGCTTTGCTCCCATGAGCACAGAACCTTTTCTGATGTGGGGACGCCATGCTGTGCCAATGTCTCCCATGTCACACAATCAATTCCAAAGTTCTTGAGAGAGACCTTGAGAGTGTCCTTGTATCGCTTCTTCTGACCACCATGTGAATGCTTGCCTTGAGTGAGTTCTCCACAAAATGGTCTTTTTGGCAAGTGTTCATTTTGAGTTCCTCAGAGGGAGAGAGCTAAGATCAAGGAGGACTGGGAAAGGATTCTTGCAGAAGACTGGCTTTTAGCTGAATCTTGAAGAAAGTCAATGCGGTGATATTCACAAGGTGCAGAAAGAAACATATTTTGGGGATGTGGCCACAGTTTGGATTAGTTTTACTTAATGCTGTTGCCTTCTCTCTATTTGTTATTTCCGGTTTTTCCTGTCTATATCTTTTTGACACACAGTTGCTTGCATGTTGTGTACGCCATTAGAATGTGAGCTTGAGGGCAGGGACTGGTTTTGACTGTCCTTGGTAACCAGTCTTTTCTAATGCCAGAGGCTCCCTTGTGACAGAGGCCAAGGACCAGCTTCTGGGAGAAGACATTCTGTGATTCCCCTACCACATGGATAGATGGATTGTATAGCCAGAACAGACTGTGTCTTTTAATACTGGGAAGTCTGTCTTTCATGTGAATACAGAAAGGGGTAAAGGTCCTGTTCACCCACATCATGACATCCATGTACTGACTAGGTGGGAAGAGGGGTTACGTTCCTCCTTTCTACTTTTTACCCGGTGGCCCTGAGAAATTGGCTTTCAGATTTGTTTCCCGGCTAGTTCATTTGTCCTTTTCAGTACTAGGCATAGGTGGAATCCCTGCTTTCCAAAGTCCAGAACCAGTGACCTCCTGCCAGCCAGTCTAGCAAGGAAGCCTGAGAAGACAGGGGAGGGTGCCTGGCACTGGAGCCCAACGTGGGCTTTTGACTTGGAACTTGGGGGTTCTGTGCTATTTAGAACATGAGCTAGGCTGCAGACCTAATCTCCTTTCTTCAGCTCTCCATAGCTGAGGTGGTATGTGGGGATTATGCCCACATGTGTTGGGGGTGAGGTGGGAAAGTTTGTGTATTTATTCTTATTGTACCTTTAAAGTAAGTATTCCTTTGTAAAAGTTGTTCCCACCATTAAGTGGTTAAATGGAACTGAGGCACAGAGGAGTGAACACCATCTGTGGGGACTGAAGCAAATGGCAGAGGGATTTAGACCCTTCCCAAAACGCCTTTAGGGATATTATAGAACCCTGGGGAAAGCGGGTGAAATGTAATGCAATAGTCCTTCTGGCAATGAGTGAGAGCCAATTTAGTCACTGTTATATGTGCAACCCCTGGGCTTAGTACAGTGCCTGGCATACAGTGGGTGCATAATTAATCCTTTTTGTCTCACTGTCTTGATTATGCTTATTTGTTAGATCTCTCTCTTTCTCTCTGTCTGTCTCTTTCTCACCTTGGGGAGGTAATGGAAGTTAACCATAGTGATTCCTCCCCCAAATGTAGGCTACTGAACAGAAAAAGTTCAGAAGGAAGCCCAGACAAGCTAGATAGTTTGAAAGTGAAACCAGAATTTATTACAAGCTTTTGAAAAAAGTCATCATTGTGAAATAACGATTAAAGGGATCATTTTGCTCTGTATACAGAAATGCTCTGGGTTTAGAATTTTCAAAAAATGCAAAAAAAGGAAGGGAGAGAGAGATAGACAGAGAAAGACAGAGACAGAATGATGGGATGATGGGGGGAGGGGGAGGGGAGGGAGAGAGAGACAGAGAGAGAGAGACAGACACAGGCAGACAGAGAGAGAGAGAGAGAAGGAGGAGCCATCTCCATTGGAGGACCTCCAAAGCCATGGAGACGAGGCCTCTCTAGGGCCAGCTTCGCTCATTCCCAAGGCAACCCCCTGGCTTCCGTGTGAGGGCGGGCTCTACGTCACTTCCGGCGCGCCGGGCCTCGTTTTGAGTTGGCTGCCGCTTCCTGTGGCGGACTCCTCACTCGGACCCCCTTGGTCGCTGCTCGGGGTGAGGGGGCAGCTCGGGAGGCACCGGCGGCGGTGACAGCACAGCGAGGACCCTCCGAGGCCCGCCTCGGGTCCAAGAGAGGTGAGGGCGGAGCATGGCTGGCGTGGGGCAGGGACGGGGCGGCCCCGAGCACAGCCTGGGGGAGGCGCCTCCGTTCGGCCGGAGGGCTCTGGGTCTGGAGGCCGCCGGGCCCGAGGAAACTGAGGCCGGGGAGGGGAAGGGTCGCCCTGGGAGTTGAGCGTCAGAGCTGGGATTCGAACTCTGTCTACAGGACTCCGGGTCCTGGGTCCTTCCTTATCAGAACATCAGAGATGGGAGGGAGCCTAGAACGGGGGATGTCCGAGCTGGGAGGGACCTTGGGACCTGGAATGGGCAGCTGAGATCTAGTGAGGGCCGAAGAGTCAGCACTGCTGCCGGGGCGATCCGTCATCAGGCTGGAATAATTTCTGAAAGTAGAGACGCACCGCCCGGATGTCAGAGCTGGAAAGAAGACAGGCACTTGTACGGTGGAAAGGGCACTGGGTTTGGAGCCATTCTTATAGTTTTAGAGCTGAAAGAAACCTTAGAACACTTGTTTTTGTTGTTGAGGCCATTGGGGTCAAGTGACTTGCCCAAGGTCTCACAGCTAGTAAGTGTCTGAGGTTGGATTTGAATTCAGGTCTTCTCGAATCCAGCTGGCGCTCTGTGCACTGTGGCGCCCCCTAGCTGCCCTAGAACACTCTTTTTAAAACACATCCAGCGCTCTTACTTTACAGAGGAAGAAACTGAGACCAGAAAGGTTAAGTTACCTATGCACAGTCATATATTTGGTAAATGTCAGAGTGGGAAGACTCCCAGCTTTATTTAGATCCTCTGTTATACATACATGAAAATGGGGGTAATAGCAGAATTTTCTAAACTGCTTAGTAGTGTTTCGTTAGGGGCTTTCTTTGAATTGCATGGACTTAAAAGCTGGAATGAGCTACCCCAAGCCAAACAAATGAAAACCATTGAAGATTCCTCAAAAGTGTTCTTTTTACCTTTATTCCTCGTTGGCCTCAGGGAAGTCTCTTCCTCCTCGAAGCCTCAATGTCTTCCTTTGCAGAATAAGTGATGAACTTGTAGTGTCTTCTAAGATTTTTTTTTCACTCCTAAATTCAGTGCTTTCCCCACTACACCACACTTCCCTCTTTTAGATGTTTCTCTTACCTTCCCCAGTTCCTTCAACTGATCCTTGTTATTCATTGTGGTTTCACAAGTGCCTCCTGTTTTATTTGTTGCCAATGATAGTAGCTTTTCAAAACGGTAAGCTAACTAATGTGGCTCCAATTTATTGAGGTCCTAAAGTCGTGTAAGACTGACATATTTGATTATCTGGGTGGAAAGGCAGCATGATTGGTATCTAAAAATATTTTAAATTCTCTTGCAGGGAAAGAGAGATCAGACTTAACTTTTTTTGGTCCTTGAGGGCAGGAACTATTTCCAATGAGTGGAAGTTACTAGAAGGCAGATTTCAGCTTGACATAAGGAAGAACTTCCTACTGATTAGAACTGTTTGACAGTAGTGTTAGTTGTTATGGGCGGTCAGTAGTTTTTTTATCAGGATATTTCTTAACAGGCAGCCAGATGGTCATTTGTTGTAGACTCTGTAGACAGGATTCAAGCTTAAGGTTTGTCACAAGATCTTGCCCTTTTCATCCCTTTCCCCCTCTCTCCACCAGGGCTGCCACCATGTCGCTGTCTCATCTCTACCGAGAGGGTGAAGGAGCCATTGATGAGGAAGAAGATGAGATGGAGAACTTTGAGATCACGGACTGGGACCTCCAGAACGAATTCAATCCGAACCGTCAGCGTCATTGGCAGACCAAGGAGGAGGCCACATATGGAGTGTGGGCTGAGCGCGACCTTGAAGATGAGCGGCCCAGCTTTGGAGGCAAACGGTACTGGGATTTACCGTACAGGGATGGCTGCTTCTGGGTGCAGCCATGAGGGAATTAGATGTAGCCAAGTGTACTTCTCTTACCTCTGGGCATTCAGTTTTTCCTTCAGGAGAGAATGTGCTGCACCAATTGAGGTCAGCCTTTCAGCTCTGGGAAGGTCATCATTCTCTAATCTATAGATTATTGTCATTGGCCGGTGAGCCCTGCTGATTAGAGTGTTTTGATATTGAAGTAATGACTTGGTATGTACTCCGTCCTGCAGCCATAGATTATGAATCTATGAGTTGGTATATAGATCATTCAAACTAAAAAGGTCCTCAGGGACCCAGACTAAGTACCATCATCTCACAGATCCTGATCAGCATTCATTGATGCATTCATTTATCTTCTATTCAAGGAATTGTGCGAGGTGCTGGAGATGCCAAGAGAAGTGGCAGGGGAGAAAGGAGGAGGGGGAGGCTGTTATGCTCCCCCCACTCCCAGCCCTGGAGCCATCTCCACTGGAGGACCTCCAAAGCCATAGAGACGAGGCCTCTCTAGGGCCATTCTAGAGCCTCCTTCCACTAGGGAACATGTGTTCTATGGGGGGATGCAATGTGTACATACAGATCAGGAAGTATAATTTGAGGAAGATGAGAGGGTATTAACTAGCTTTCTCACTGATGTGTGTGGTTAGTTATAAAAGGCAAAAAGGGGAGGGTTTGGAGAATCAATTCGAGAGGGCTAAGGGTTCTCCTGGCAGTGAGTCAGAAATGATGTTTTCATACGTGAGAGGTGCCATATGCTGTGGGTATGGTGACATAGACTTTTATATTAGTTGATTGATTCACGTCCCATTCTATTGTGTCACGGGACTTTTAGTTCTTTTCATTTTTGTGGTTTTCCTAGGTTCTCTTGACCACCCAAAGCAATTGTATTTACTCAGTAAGGAACTGAGATTAAATGACACTTGCTAAAGTGTTCCTGAAATAGGCTGTTTTGAAATCACTATCATTTTTATGGCATTAATTTCTTATGCTCTTGAATTTTCATGTTATTAATTTCATGGATCTGCAGTTTTCTAGCATTTTGTTTCACCAAGTGGTTAAACACATAATATATTATTAGCATAATCATTTCCCCATATGACTTGTTAGGTGTGGTTCTGCTTTCTTTGTCGGTGGTTTTGTTCTAGAAGGTTCTTTTCATTCGGCTACTCTTGCTGCCGTGGTCGTTTAGACAGGTGCTTTTCTGGGGTTTTTTGAGTAGAACAGTAGCCAGTGGAATGACTAGGTAAAGTGGAATGTTTAGTAAAGAAGATTAAATGAACACAGATCCTTTGGATCTTTGATTCTTTTCATTAAAATTATCATTTGCGAGACTTACATTTGGATCTGGGGCAGAGACGTAGACTTTTTTGAACTAAGCTGTGCTCATTGTGCCTCAAATGTCTATTTTCCTAGACTACAGCTGTCTGAGTCACATTTGATATTCCTTGGATTTAAATTGGTTAATCATCTTTTAAAATGAATCCCTTGAAAGCTAACATGTAGCATTATGTTGGTCATTTCCTGCACAGCCTTTCCTCATCTGTGATCGCAGTGCCACCTGTCAGCTAAAGAGGCTTCTCTGAGAGCTGTCTTTACAGTCTCTTCTTTTGTGGTGTGTTTACAGCTCCCGAGACTTTTCTGCTCCTGTGAATTTCATTAGTGCTGGACTGAAGAAAGCTGCCGAGGAAGCTGATGAGGAGGATTCAGATGAGGAGGAGAAGCCTGTTAAACAGGAGGACTTTCCTAAAGATTTTGGACCAAAGAAGTTAAAAACAGTAAGGATTGCCAGAGAATTGGGAAGGTGCTCACACCCTCAGAGGGTGCAGGTTTCCAGGTTACCCATCGTCATCAAGCCTGGAGGGAAGAGAAGGTTGGGATAAAGATGCACCATGTTTTATTTCTATGTGGTCCCTTTCAGTTTGTGAGTTTTAAAGAATTCAACTACATTTCCCCCTAATTCTCCATTATAGATCGCAAATTTTTGGTTCAAGCAGAACTTTTCAGAATGTTCAGTTGTTGCTAGACCTTCCTTCATTTTTATTATGTTCTTTATTCTCTCATCAGGGAGGCAATTTTAAACCTAGCCAGAAAGGATTCGTAGGTGGAGCCAAATCTTTCACCGACTTTGGCAGCTGGGAGAGGCACACCAAAGGCATAGGACAGAAGCTTTTGCAGAAGATGGGTTATGTCCCAGGAAAAGGCCTTGGGAAGAATGCACAAGGTATGAAATAAGTCAAATGGGATGTGTTTGGAAATCAGTAGCTTTTTCCTTTCCATTTTTAATTTTTACTGGAATGTGGCATTGAAACGTGCTTGAAAATGGAGACTAGAAAGAGAACTAGGTGAATGTATTTATAGACTATATTATGATGTTGTCGATTTAGAATAAGGCCAGGAAAGAAATCTTTTGTATGAGGGAAATCCCAGGTTGCAGATTTTTAAAAAAGACACTTTGATTACTTCCAAGTATTGGTTGTATAAAAAACTAGATTGTTATTGCATTGTTGTGGTTCAGTCATTTTCCAGTTGTATCCTATTCTCTGTGACCCCATTTGGGGTTTTCGTGACAGAGATACTGGAGTGGTTTGCCATTTCCTTCTCTAACTCATTTGACAGATGAGGAAACTGAGGCAAACAGGGTGAAGTGACTTGCCTAGGGTCACACAGCTAGTAAATGTCTGGGGTCACATTTGAATTCAGACTCCAGGCCTGGTGCTCTATGCACTGCACCACCCAGCTCCCTCCATTACTGGGTACTCGTGAGTAAAACAAAGTCAATGAAAAATTTTCTTCATTGTAATTGCAATGAACTCTGGTAAACATCTTTTTTGACTGGGTCTTGATTTGTGATTTCTTCAGTGTGGGGATCTCCAAGAGGGAAATGCCCTCCACAGGTGCATATTCATGACTTACCTATATCGTACAATTGCCTCGAGCACTGAGAGGTGCAGCAGCTTGCCCACAGTCCCCCAGCCAGCATGTGTCCAAGGCAGGACAAGAACCCAGGGCTTGCAAACCCCAAGGCCAGCCTTTAGGCCACTGCTCTGAGCTGCTGGGATTATTTTACATGAACAATTAAATGGGGCATTATCAACATGAAAGTTCACTGGCTGGGCCATAGGTTTTGTTTTAATCTGGTATATATTCTGTCTGAATTATTGCAAATTCTGAATTAGGTCACATGAGGGAAGTTTTTGAATTGACTGTAACAGAAGTTGCTGTAGTAGCTAATATTTTCCCACTGTTAATTCATATAGAAATTCCTATCTTTATAGAGATTTCTTAGCAATTCAGTAGACATTCATTAAACACCTGCTCTTACCAGTGTACTGTACTGTGTGCTGGGGATACAGAGGCTAGAGACGCCAAAGCGCCTGCCCTCAGGGAGTTTACCATCTACTTAGAGGAGAAGCTTAAATACAAGTTAGGCTGTGATTGGTGAAACAGAGAGAGATGAGACCTTGGGGAGGGGAGAGAATGCTTCCAGGTGAGGGCTTTGTTATCTCATAGGGATCTTCTTACTGTGTCTGAACTTGAAAAAACTATTTTTGTCCAATGTTGCTGTGGTAAAATTGTTCTATTTTTTTTTTTTTTGGACTGGACTGTTCTATCATTGGTGTAAGAGCCCTGGGTAGGAACTTCGTCTCCAGGCAGCAAGGAGGCACAGTCAGGAAGACCTGAGTTCAAATCCTGCCTCAGACACTTAATAATGTTGTGAGCCCTGGGCAAATCACTTAACCTTTGTCTCAGCCTTACTTTCCTCAGCTATAAAATGGGGATAATCATACTTACTTCACAAGGGTGTTGTGAGGAGAAAATGGGAAAAAAACCACATGTAAAGCCTTCTGCAAACCTTGAGCACTATACAGCTGGCTATTGTTATTCTTAATGCAGGTTGGCAGCTCCTCTAAAAGTCACAGAGAGCTGCTTGGAGGCGTGAGAGGGTGAGTGAGCTGTTACTTGAACCCAGGTTTTCTGTCCCCACTGGTACATTGCTTCCTTCTTACTCTGACCCTGGGAATATAAACTACATTGAGCTGGGAGCCAGGAAACCCAGGTTCTGTTACTGACTCTGCTGTTCTCCAGCTGGACAAGGCACTTTCTCTTGCTGGGCTTCAGTTTCCTTTTTAAAATTAGATGGTGTCTGGTACCTCTTGGGCCCATGCTCCTGTGATCGGGTGGCCCATAAGGTCCCTTCCAACTCCACCATTCTGAGGAGGCTGAATCACTTCTGTTGCCCTGCCACCTTGGAGCAACTTGTTGAGTTGTGTAGATGTGGACTGCTATTGTGTTTCTCTTCCTCCTTCTCCTCCCCTTTCTCCCTCTCCCCCTCCTCCTTCCCTCCCTCCTCCTTATTTTCCTTCCTCCTCTTCTTCTTTGCTATTGGGGTTAAGTGTCAGAGGCTGGATTTGAACTCAGGTCCTCCTGACTCCAGGGCCAGGGCTCTATGCACTGAGTCTCCTAGCTGCCCCTGTTTCTTCCTTAAAGGGCTCCAGGATTTGGTATTCATCAGTAAGTAGGGCCCTCTGCCGAGCCATGTCACTAAGCTGCCATTTTGTGTGCATTTTGGCAGGTATCATTAATCCAATTGAAGCCAAACAGAGAAAAGGAAAGGGTGCTGTCGGTGCCTATGGTTCAGAACGGACCACTCAGTCAGTGCAGGATTTCCCCGTGGTTGACTCTGAAGAAGAGGCTGAGGAGGTAACTTGGGAGTGCTGGCCTGCCCTGGGGCGGGAGGTAGGTGGCTGGCCCTTCTGTGGAGCTGGCAACGGCTTGTTAGGAGCCCTGAGTATCTTTGCTTTATCTGCTGTGCCACCAGGGAAGGGAACCCTGTATTTCCCTGATTCTGTGGGGTCAGTCACTAGGGAGTAAACCCTTTGGCTCCTCCTGCTGAACAGGGAGCAAGACTTGATTGTCAACAAAATCTTGGATTGCCAGGATTTGTCTGCAAACTGTCTTTGTCTCTGTTTCCTTTCTAAAAAAGCTGTCAGCATAATATACTGTTCGTGATTCTCGTTGGATTTGATGGCATGTGATACAAGCTGCCATGTGAGGAAGATTTCTGCTACTCTGGGGCCTACGCTGCCAGCATTTCATGGTTTGTTTTTTTAGGATATAGTAGGCCAGGCAGTGTTACTAATGGAGGCTGAATCTCTTCTAGCAGACTCTGACAATAAATATCACATTATGAATCAGTCTTTTCCTTTTCCGGATTGACCTAATCACTTTTCTCAGGAGTTCCAGAAGGAGCTCAGCCAGTGGAGGAAAGATCCCAGCGGGGGCAAGAAGAAACCCAAATACTCCTATAAGACAGTTGAAGAATTGAAGGCAAAAGGCAGAGTTGGCAAGAAACTCTCTGCCCCCCAGAAGGAGCTTTCCCAGGTTAAGGTATAGTGAATTTGGAAACTTGACACCATCCTGAGATTGTTTAGAATTAACTCTGTCTCATTGTGGGGTTTAGCCTAGAGAACAGCAGATTGGGGGGAAGGGCATGAGACCTGCCTTCAAGAGTGTGCCCCTTGGAAGCAGAATGAGCCTTATTCTTCTGGCAGCACCAGGAGATTGAGTGGAGCTGTCCAGTAGTCAGGTGGGTAGGTAGGAGGGTGGGGGACCGGATTGCCCTATCCTCTGTTAGTGATGTGGTTAGGATTCCAGGTGGTCTCCAGGGACCTTTCTCACCCTGAAATTCTGTGATTCAGCGATCTATAGATTTGTGTACATAGCAGTGACAATTCACCACAGATTCCAGCTTGAAATTGGAGATTTTTATTTAACAGAGAAAACAGGTAACATGTCCTGTTTTTAAAATGGAAAACTGGCTATTTCTCTGAGGAGGAGTCTTAGATTTGGAGTGTTTGTTGCTTCTGGAGAAGGACAAGATAGTGGAAAAATTTCCTGGCATGTCCAACTCCAGGCCTGGCCCCAACAGGCTCTGTCTGCCCAGCCTTGGGGATGTCTGAGGGCCAGGGGGCTATGGCTGAGGAATCCTCCAGGACTTCACAGAGCTCATGTGGGTGTCAGCAGGACATGTATTCCCAGAGGGTCCTGCTAGTCAAGCTGTGTAGTTGAGAAGCTTTGGCCGGTGCCCGTGTTCTTGGCTGGGATCTGTGCTAGACTTCACACCAGAAGCCAGACCTCGTGTCTGGGACAGTGCCTGGTATGTCTCCAGCCCATCACCGCACAGGACACGTCCCTTCTCCACAGCTGGTGCCTCATGTGTCCATTGAGGGCTTGGCCCAGTTCCCCTCCAGTCCTAAGTCTGAGACATGATGACTCATGTTTATATAGCGTTTGTCTCACAATATACTACAGGACAGATGATCCAAATGGGGTCACTGAGGATTGGCCCCAGTCATAGGTATGAAATGACTGAGCCAGCCAGGATTGGCGCCCAGGTCTCCTGCTTTATGGTCCAAAGGTTTTGCTAGCGTACTCCCCTCTCCCAATTTGTAGCTGTATTCTCTGTGCCTCAAAAGGTGTTTGGGAGACAAGCACCTGGGGCAGCAGGGGAATGGAACCTTCATCCTACCCAGAGGGGCTTCAACACTAATCCTGTCCCTTCTTCCTGGGCCTGCCAGGTGATTGACATGACTGGCCGGGAGCAGAAGGTCTATTACAGCTACAGCCAGATCAGCCACAAGCACAACATCCCTGAGGATGGTGTCCAGCAGCAGCAGCTGCCACTGCCCGGCAAAGATGCCAAGCCACAGGCCTTCGCCCTGCCCGAGCTGGAGCACAACCTCCAGCTCCTCATCGATATCACGGAGCAGGAGATCATCCAGAACGACCGGCAGCTGCAGTACGAGAGAGACATGGTTGTCAACCTGACCCACGAGCTGGAGAAAATGTCTGAGGTGCTGTCCCATGAGGAGACGGTGATCACTAACCTCAGCAAGGTCCTGGAGATGGTGGAGGAGTGTGAGCGGAGGATGCAGGCCGACTGCAGCGATCCGCTCACACTGGATGAGTGCGCCCAGATATTTGAGACTCTCCAGGATAAGTACTATGAGGAGTACCGCATGTCTGACCGCGTGGACCTGGCCGTGGCCATCGTCTACCCGCTCATGAAGGACTACTTCAAGGACTGGGATCCCCTGAAGGTCAGTGCTGCCCGAGGTGGAGGGTTTGGAGGCTTCAGCAGCTTTGGGGGGGCCCTCGCTGGGGAAGAGGTTTGATTTGATCCAGAAGGGGTTGTGGGGGAGCAGATGTCCTGAGTTCTCAGAAGTGACCGTGTGTGTTTTTGTGTTCAGGACTGCACCTACGGCACTGGCATCATCTCCAAGTGGAAGAGCCTTCTGGAGAATGATCAGATCCTGTCCCATGGGGGCCAAGACCTCGCAGCAGATGCTTTCCACAGGTGTTGCCGCCATGCGCTGCTTCCCTGGAGCCTCCTGGGAGTGCTCGGGATGCTGAGCTCTGCATCCCAGTCCTGCTGTCCTGTGACAGGGCACTGGCTTCCTTTGCCACTGTGCTTTTAGAGATCAGAATTGGGCTGGGCATGGTGGTCTTGTTGCTTCCCAGAATGCTTGTATCATAGAAAGGAGCCTCCGCTTGTAGCCAGAAGACTGTCTGTAGTCCTGGCTCTGCCAAACCCTGGAGAAGCTGCCTGCATTTACTGCCTTCACCTTCTCCCCTCATCCACACTCCGCAGCCCTTAGCTACTTTGCTTTGGATGCCATCACTCACCTGAAAGTGCTCTCCAGAGTTACCAGTGATGTCCTGATGGCCAGACCTGTCTGTTTTGTCTCTTGCTCATCCTTTTCGCCTGTGTTGATCACTCTTTGTTCCTGGATCCTCTCTCCTCTCTGGGCCTCTGCTGGTTTGCCTCCTTCCTGTCCTCTGATGGCCCTTTCTCATCCTGCTTCGCTGGGTCACCATCTGTCTCACGCTCCCCAACTCCAGCTGTTCCCTGAGGATCGGTCCCACTACACTGGGGCTTCTTGCCGTCCAGTGTCCCGTGACCCCTTTCGCCATCTGGTAAAACCCATGTCCTATTCCTAAGTCAACACAAGAAGTATTCTCAGGATATTTTTTGAATTTCTTAAAACCACCAAATAAAATACATCGGATTGAGAAGGAAAACAATTATAATCAAATGGTATCACCCCCTTTTTTAAAAAAATCCACAGCCCCTTAAAACTGTCCATGGACCCAGGTTAAGAATCCTCGATCTGTACTCTCCCAAGAACCTCATCATCTGTCATGGGATTAACTGTTATCCCTAGTCTCCCCCAGAACTTCAGTCCCATGTCACCATTGGCTCATTTTACATTCTAAACTGGAATTTGCTGTGTCCAGAACTCAACCCATTATCTTTCCATTTAATCCAGGAGTGGGGAACCTGTAGCCTCGAGGCCACATGTAGCCCTCTAGGTCCTCAAGTGTGGCCCTTTACTGACTCCAAACTTCACAGAACAGGTCCCAAAGGGATTTCAGTCAGAGGGCTGCACTTGAGGACCTAGAGGGCCACGTGTGGCCTTGAGGCCTCACGTTCCCCACCCTGATCTCAACCTTCCTCTCTTTCAGACTTCCCTGTCTCTGTTGAAGGGCATACCATTCTTCTAGACCCCTTGGTTCTTAGCCTCAGCCTTATCCTGGACTTCTCACTCTTATCACCCCGCACCTTTGCCAAATCTCGCTGTTTCTACGTCTCTTACCTCGTGTTCCCCTTCATTCCCTGAACTCTTGCTTTAGTTCACATAGTCCTTATCACCTACTGCAGTGGCCTCTCGTTGATCTCCCTGCTGTCAAGTTTCTCCCTGTGCTGGTCCACCTATACGTGGCTGCCAATGTAATCTTCCCTAAATGCAGACCTGGCCATGTGAGCCCCCCTCATTCACCTCCAGTGGCTTCCTGTTGTCTCTAAATCAATTCAGAAGGAGCTCCTCTGTTTAGCTTCCAAAGCCCTGCCCAACCTGGCCCCAGGCTCGCTTTCCAGCCTCATTGGGTGTGACTCCACTGGCCTCCTGCCAAGCAGCCTTCTCTGTGTTCTTCACAAGTGACCCTCCACCTCCTGTCTCTTGTTCTGGCCATCCCCTGTGCCTGCAGTGCCCTTCCCCTCTCTTCCAGTAAATGGAGCTTGAGTCCATCTGCATAAATCCTCTTCTGATTCCCCCAAAGGCTAGTGCCCTCTCTCCCATATCACCTTGCATTAAAGTACTTTATATCCTTTGTATTTATTAACTTTATATTTATACTGTGTATCATCTTGTGGGTGCTTGACTTCCCTTTAGAAGGTCAGATGCTGGTGAGCAGGGACTATTCCATTCTTTGTATTTGCCTTCCTGGCCCAGTGCCTAGCACTTAGTGCCAGGAGTAGAATGAGCATAAATCTATTGCCCTCCCAGTGCCCCATTTCATGAACTACCATATGCGTGTGCTTTGTGGGTATGAGCTGTTGATATTCCCCAAAGATGAAAGGTTGCTGCTATTAATGGCCATCTGTTTTCAGAGAGGTGGCCATGGGCTTTATTCTAATTCCATGTAATTTACTCCCCCTTCTGACTCTAGGCTCATCTGGGAAATGTGGATGCCTTTTGTTCGAAATATTGTAACTCAGTGGCAGCCCAGGAACTGTGACCCGATGGTGGACTTTCTGGATAGCTGGGTCCATATTATTCCCGTGTGGATCCTGGATAACATACTGGACCAGCTCATCTTCCCCAAACTGCAGAAGGAGGTACAGTGATGGGCCATCTGCAGGGGCTTTCAGGAGAGGCTTGTGGCTCCTCTCCCAGCAGCACTGAGAACAAGCCGAACGTGGCTGGGGATCTCTCATGCAGGATCATTCGCCTCCTCACTGCTCACTGCCCCTACCTATTGCATGCCCTTAATATTGCTTGTTTAGCTTGTTAGGATAACCTCCTAATTGGCTTCCCCTCAGGCACTCCCCCTTTTCACTCATCTCACACACCCCACAAGATTCAGCTTTCTAAAGCACAGTGATTCTGTCACTATTCATGGAGAGATTTTCTGTTATTTCCACACTCCCCAACAATCACAGTTCAGACCTCAGCCCTGCATTCCAGGCCTTCCTAGCCTGCCTCCAGCCCCTGGGCCAACCTTCTGAGTGACCTTCTGCCCCTGTCCTACACTCTTGTACCCCCTTATTGTCTCCTTGTGCTGGTCCCAGGCCTCAAATGCCCTTTCCTCATCTCCCTCCCTCTTCCCGAGCAGGCCATGGTGACCTTTCCCTCCTCTGGACTCTTAGAGTGTGCCTGGTTAGCACTTCTCTTGTGATCTGAGAGCTCCCTGAGACCACAGCTTACCTTATGTGCCCCTTCTAGGTCAGATTGCTCCAGGGGGCTGAGGAGGCTGGGCAGGCAATAGGGGCCGTGGTCTCATTATCTAGAACCAAGAAGAGGCAACAGAGGCTGTGTCTTATTCATCTTTGTCTCCTCTGGCACTTGGGGCAGGGCCTCATCCTTGGCTGGAATGAGGTGGGGCATGGAAGGGCTTGTCGAAATGCCCACACTTGCCCTTTCATTATGATCTGTCCTGTAGAATTGGCAGTGTGCTTTTTGCTATGATTGTGAGGATTACTGAGAGTACAGGGTGGAACTTTAGGCAGAGACCTTCTTAGATGGAGGTTCAAGGTGGCTCCCAGATTGCCCTCAGTCTCCCATGTGACAAGAGTGCCTGGCCTTTCCTTCCTGAGGTGAAGGAGAAATGGCTCTAAAATACAGGGGCAGTTAACCCCTCCAGTTTATCTGTTTTGTCTCACCGCTTTTCTAGGTTGAAAACTGGAACCCTCTGACAGACACAGTTCCCATCCACTCGTGGATACATCCCTGGCTTCCACTCATGCAGTCACGCCTGGAGCCTTTGTATTCCCCAATCCGGAACAAGTTATCCAGTGCTCTGCAGAAATGGCATCCCAGTGATTCCTCGGCCAAGCTTATCCTGCAGCCCTGGAAGGATGTGTTTACCCCTGGCTCCTGGGAGGCTTTCATGGTCAAAAATATCGTGCCCAAATTAGGTGAGGTGATCTGAAGGATGGCGCCTGGGTTGGACAGCCTCTGTTCAGGTGCTCTGGAGGGCCAACCTGAAGTCTCCCGACCCACATTTCTGCTGCTTATGATAGAATCGATATCCTTGTCATCTATTATAATTGTTTTAAGGGCATTGTATTGATGTCTTTTGTTTTGACACAAAAGACACTTCCCAGCATTTCCCTGTATATTTAGTAACTGTCACTCAGCTGGCCTTTAGTAAACACCTACTGTGTGCCAGACCCAGGCCTTGGTACACTCCCCAAATTAGTTGATCAGTTGCTAGACAGGAGTTTGGGTCCTTTGGTATTTATAACCAATGACTGTTATTGATGGTTGTCTTGGGCCTGAGATTGGCTGCCTCAGCATGCTGATGTTTATGTTGTAATCACTGTGTATGTTGGTTTGGGGGTCTGGTTTCTTCCTTGTCACTGTACAAGTCTTACTAGGTTTCTCTGTTTTTTTAATATTCTTTATTCTCCCTTATGGAATAGTTATAATCAAATGTTACATTCATATGCTTGTTTAGCCATTCCCCCAAAATTGGGCATATGTTTTGTTTGCAGCTTTTTGTATAACAGAATCTTATCATCTCCCCCCAAGATCAGAGGCAGCTAGGAGGCCCAGGAGATACGGAGCTGGGCCTGGAATCAGGAAGACCTGAATTCAAATTCTGCCACTGATACTCACTAGCTGTGTGACATTGGGCAAGTCATTTAACCTGTTTGCCTCAGTTTCCTCAATTGTAAAATAGAGATTATAGTAGCACCTCCCCCCCAGGGCTGTGAGGATCAAATGAGATATTTACGGAGTGCTTAGCACAGGGCTTGGTACACAGTAAGCATTATATAAGTGCCAGCTATTGTAATTATTTTCATCGGATGTTGTCTTATTCATAGGACTGTAGATTTAGAACCAGAAGGGAATTTAATGCTTCGTCTAATTTAACAACCTCATTTTATAACTCAGGAAACTCAGGCTCCTAATGCTCAAGTGACTTGTTAAAGGTCACAGAGCTTCAGTAGTAGAGAAGGGACCTGACCCCAGGTGGACTCCACAGCTAGGGCTTCTTCCACAGTGATGAGACTGCCCATAAATCAGTCACAAAGGTCTGCTTCTAACTGGGAGTACGGAAGCTTCCTGAGGGGCACGTCATGCCTTTCCCTGCCCAATGAAAAAATGATCTCTGTTAAGTATGGAAGGCAGCAGTATCTGAAATCAGAGCCGAAGGCCCCGCCCCAAATTGCAGCTCACTCCAACAAGCATTTATGAACCACCTAGTCTGTGCTGCAATCATAATGGCACCTGCTTTGCCTTTTTCACAAATTCTCTTTGAACCTTCTTAGGGTGGGACCCCCATCACAGTTCTTAAACTTTGTGGCTTTTCCCAGCTTACTTTTAAAAAATCTTGAAATAGGTTATTCCTAGATTGAAAAAAAATTGGTTTAAACTCTGATGCATCTAGAGCTTACAGCTGATCTTTAAAGCAGACTTCTAACAGAAGTGGACTTTGGAAGCCTTTTAAAATCCTAATTCGTTTTCTTGGAGAGCCCCACAGCTAAGGTCAGATTGGAGCCTTCATTAATGTCATCCCACCATTTTTCTTTGCTCTCTCTTCCAGGGATGTGTCTTAACGAATTAATCATTAACCCTCACCAGCAGCACATGGATGCTTTTTATTGGGTGATTGACTGGGAAGGGATGATCTCTGTCTCCAGTCTAGTAGGACTCCTTGAGAAACATTTCTTTCCTAAATGGCTTCAGGTATGTTTATAGCACACTAAAGACCTAATTTTCTGCAAAAAGAGAGTATCAGAAAAGGGTGTTAAGAGCCTGATCACAGGACTGGGAATCAAGTGTCTTGGAGTCAGTAAATGCCAAATGACATTTTAATTGAAAAATTAAAAATACCCTAGAGGCTGGGGACCAGAATAGATGCAACCCTTAACTGTGCAAAATGAAATTCAGTTAGTGACACGTAGTAGATGTTGAAGTCACTCAGTTGATGTTTGGTTGTACAGCAGTAATTGGAGATGAAATGTACTGTCTCAAAGTTCTGCCTGTGTCTGTGGCCATCCTGGTGATATTTTTGGTTTCTTGCTAGGTTCTCTGCTCCTGGCTCAGTAATAGTCCAAATTATGAGGAGATCACCAAATGGTACCTGGGCTGGAAGTCCATGTTCTCAGACCAGGTTTTGGCGCATCCATCCATCAAGGACAAATTCAATGAAGCACTGGACATCATGAACAGGGCTGTGTCTTCCAATGTTGGTGAGTGGATCAGCCCCCTCTTCTCCAAGGCTGGGGAGGAGGAGAGTTAAGGAACACTTCTAGCATGGTGTGAAGGTCCCCAGGCTGAAACCGCCTTGTTCTTCAGTGCCTCCACAGGGGAAGTATGGCAGAGACCAGCCGGGGGGCTCTTCTTTCACTGCCCCCCCAGACAGGGACCTTCCCTGCTTGATGGCTTGTGATAGGCCTATGCTCTGCTGTCCTGGCTCCCACCTTGGGCCAGGTTGGATGTGTGGTTCAGAATCTTGTCTCTTGTCACTGGCTGTGTGACCTTGGAGATGATAATACATGTATGGTGTGGTGAGGATCAGAGCTGATAAGAAATGGCTGTCACTGAGACAGTGCTTGGATTGCAAAACACTTACAGACATCATCTCACAACCACCCTGGGAAGGAAGTGCTTCTATTATCTCCATTTTACAGGTCAGGAAACTGAGGCAGGGAGCAGCTGAGGCGTTTGCTTCCTGCTCCCACAGCTCGTGCTCGAGGCTGGATTCAGCCTGGCATGCTTGCTAGTGTGCCACCTTACTTTGTAAACCTTTAGAAAGTGCTGCTTAAAGCAGGTGTCTGTTATGGGTGGGTCCTGGTTGGAGCTGCCTGCAGAGATCTCTGAAGTGAAGGATTCTAAGTCGGAATGCCCACTGAGGCTTTTACCCACCTGCTGCTTTTAAAATATATATATTGAGATAGATAGATATACACACGCATACACATATATGCATATATATTTGTATTGACATATTTGATTGAACCAGATTCCTTGCTCTGTTATTAAATAGCTTAATATTAAAGCTATTTTTGTGCCACATAAAGCCCCCTAAAGCTAATACTGTGGTTGAACAAAACCACACAGATTTACCTTCTTTGTAATATTAGTAAATGGCATTTAGCATGTTGAATTGCAAAGTGCAGTGCTGAAGAGTCACAGTGAAACCTGCAGTCCTTGTTTTATAGCTGAAGAAATGGGCTCTGGGGGACTTGCTTTGGTCACCCAGCCAAGGAAGGTCAGAGGTAGCATTTGAACGTGGGTCTTTTCCACTTTGTAGTGCTGCCTGATAGTGCTAACAGTTTCATTTCCGATTAGGCCACTCAGGATGTACACTCGGTCATCAGCAGTTAAGTGCTGACTCTCGGCTTGGCCTTCCTAATGCAATTGTCCCATAGGCATGTGGACTTTGTTTTGAATTGGGCATGAACCTGCCAGGCTATTTGTTTAGATTTCTTCCAAAGGTACAGGGCTGCATTTTATTTTAGGACTTTGGTTTGGAGCTGAACTATGAACAGCTGACAGATGGGGTTTATTAGGTTGTTACCCCAGGCTTTGGTTAAAACATCACTTTCTGTGTTTGCTCCTCCTCTGAAGCACTCCCTTGTCTCATATCTACTTTTTCTGTGCTGTGCATCCACAGGGGCCTACATGCAGCCTGGGGCTCGGGAAAACATTGCCTATCTGACTCACACAGAGCGGAGGAAGGACTTCCAGTATGAGGCCATGCAGGAGCGCCGAGAGGCAGAAAACATGGCCCAGAGAGGCATAGGGGTGGCAGCCAGCGCAGTGCCCATGAACTTCAAAGACCTCATTCAAACAAAGGCTGAGGAACATAACATTGTGTTCATGCCTGTTATTGGAAAAAGGCACGAAGGGAAACAATTATACACTTTTGGGCGGATTGTAGTCTACATTGACCGGGGTGTTGTGTTTGTGCAAGGGGAGAAGACTTGGGTGCCGACTTCCCTCCAGAGTCTGATTGATATGGCGAAATAGGGTGTGGCTCCTAAGCAGGATAGTTGTAAAAAGGACGTATTAAAGACTTTTAAAAACGAACTTGTTGGGATCCTACTGAATCCACAGTAGGCCGGGAGACTCTGATCACATCCACACCAGGTCTTAGGGGAACAGATGTCTCCTTCCTTTTCTATAATTCTTTTTATCTAGTTAAGTGATCAGGAGAATTGGCTAAGCTTCCTGATCTAAACCAGAACCCATCTGAGGGTGGGCATGGCCTGAGGGTCTCATCATCACCAGACTACAGCCCAGATGAATCCAGCCTCCTGCCCTCCTCCTAAGAGTTTGCCTACCCAGAATCTTCCCCATCCATGGTGTGGGGGAAAATAAAATCTCGCCTCTTCTACCCACCTACCTACAACACTTCCGCCATGGAATTTAATCACAGGCCTTCCTTCCCAATTGTCAGTTGTCCTCACAGACCAACAGCTACTTTCTATCATGAAGACATCGCAGTTAAAGGAAATGCTAAGCATTTATTGCCAAGAGCAGTTTATAAAAAATCAAAAATACCTTCCCAATTGGGAAGACTTGGTATGTCATATGGTTCCTCTTTCTAAATTCTCCCAGCCTGGGTCCATCTAGGGAAGAGAAACAAGGAATTCTTTGAAATTATCCAAGACGTCAGCTGCTTTTTAGCTTTCCGGTGACACAGATGTTCTGCTGTAGTCTGCCCAGTTTGGCCTTGGTTGTGGAGAATGTGGCCCCTGGAGCTTGTGGATGCTGCTTGGGGAACTGAGAGGTTATGACTTGGCCAGCATCTCTCAGTGTGAGTCCGACGCCAGCCTTGAGCCCAGGTCTTCATGGCTCTTTGCTTCTGTCCGCTGTGCAATAATGGTGAATTAATGTTGTCCAAGGAAGGGCTGAGGCAACTTCCTTTGGTTCCTGATGATTTCCAACTCCTCACCCTCTGGATAGTCTGGCTCTTCTTGGAATGTCCAGATTTCACTGGGGAGCTCTTTCAGTTTTTGTAAAGGAAACCAATGGATGGAGGTATCGTTAAATATGTCCATGTAGTGCAATGTCTGAGGAAATTCAATTTCTTCTGTTCCTTTTAAAATCTAGAAAGAATCCAAAGGTAAAATCCAATTAGCCCCTCAAACTTTATTCCCTTTCTTCTGGGCGAATGCTAGATTTAGTCTGTTAGTGTTAATCATTTATTCTAACTTAAACAAGGGACATTGCCTTCCCATTTAAAAAAAAAAAAAGCTTTGGTACTCCTGCCCAGAGTCCAAAGAACAGTAGAAATGTTTGACCATAATTTTAATGAGTGGAGTAAAAATTAGAAACAATTTGACAGATATTAAGAAGCAATCTAAGAGTTGTCTCAGTGGATTGAAATAGACCTATTATTGTAATCAAACTTAATGAATCACTTCCTAAGAAAATATCTATATATTCACTTAATTCTTGTTTCAATTATAGGCTAATATATTTTCTCTTACACAATTTGAATTTAATTTTCTTTTTAACACTGAGGAAGAGTTACAAAGATTACATTGCTCCCCCAGCCTCACCACATAGCATACGTACCTTTGCCACATAGGAATAATCTTTCTGCAGAATCCTTATTAATAACCTAGAAATAAAACCATGATTAGGAAGTAAGACACAATAAAAGGATGAGAAGTATCTAAACTGAAGGCAGAACTTTCTAAAACGACTAGAAGGGAACACCTTCAAACCTGTCTGAGAGGGAGGGAGGCCAGAAGATCTCAAAGCCAACAGAATCTCAGACCTGAAGGGATACCAGAAGCCAAGTGGGCCAACCTAGACCTGAGAGGATTCCTTCTACAACATCCCCAAATAGTGGCTGTTCCTCCAGCCCCTACCTGAAGACTTCTAGGGAGGTAGGGGAAGCTCACCACCTTCCTAGGCAGCCCAGTCTACTCTGGGACGTCTCTTTATTGGTTTTCCTTTTGTTGAGCCTCAATTTGCCTCTTTGCAGCTTCCACCCTTCCTGTTCTAATGCTTCAGGATTTTATGGCATAGCAAGAAGTCATCATGAGCCAATGCTGAACCCCAGGTGGATAATTGTACCCGGAAGGTAGTGATCCAATGTATGTGGCTGTAACCTCAGAGTCTGACCGCAACTGTTTTTTTTTTTGTTTTTTGTTTTTTTTTTTTTTACAAATTTTACAAATTAACTAAGCAGAAGCACTCATTGTAACAAGGGTCATTTTACTTGGTGTGGATTCTCTAATTTCCTCATGTTTTATCTCATCTTAAGGAAACCTCTGGGGCCCGTTTTCTAGGTTTCCCTTTTTAACGCAAATTCTAGAAGAGAAGTAACAGAAAGCCAGGGGTAGGAAGGTGGAAATGCTTTAAATCAATCCAGGGTGATCTGAAAATGTTCAAAGTAAACTTTACCTTAAACCTTACATGCATTATTTCAGGCACTTACTTTTCTTCAATTCCTTTGAAACTATTTCCAATGATCATCATCTTGGAAAGGGCGTCGACTGACCAGTTACTCCATAACAGATTGTTATACAGAGCTGTTCCACAGTGGATCATGTAAAAGATGGTAGCTTCACCATAAATACTTCGTTTTCCTTCCTATGAACAAATTTGGCAATGATATAACTGGCAGAATACAGATTGCTAGGCTCCAGAGAAACCATTCCAATCAAATTCAACAAAAGGAACTCGACCTGAGCCCATCACTAATGTCATTAGTTCAGTGGGGTCAAACTCAAATCGAAACTCAGGTGCCTAATCCCCTGGTGGGGGCACTGGGAAGTCAGCCACATGCTTAACACCTTTGCATGAAAACATACAAAGTGCCTCAAAGACAGAAGTATCTCCACCCTCCACAGGTCCTCTGAATTCTCTTGGTGGTACAGTGGGAACCTTGAGTTTGTGAAGACCGTGCTCACCAGCAGAACCTGACATCCTACCAGTCCAATGGGACTGTGAAAGACTCTATCTGGGAGTGAGCCTGAGTGTGCAGAGCTCCATCAGAGTGTCTGAAAGTCATCCTTTCAGAGTTTAGAATATCTACGCTAAGCTTCCCCTGGCGCATTCTGACTCTTAAAATCTTACCTCATTCTCACTGAGAACAGTCAGACCGAGGGTGTTAAGAACGGAAATTTCAAGTTCATTAAAGAGAGGATCAAATATATAGCAGTGATTTCTAGGAATCTGCACAAGAAAGAAAAATGTGATGCTTCAGAGCCAGCCAGACCATTCCATTTTGATTGTCTTTGCCAGTATCCCTTACTGTCCTTACCTGTAACTTTTCCAGAAAGAGAAGTAAAAATGCTAGTTGGTTGCAGGCTATGACACACGAAGCAAACTTCCCGATTCCATAGCAAACACATTTAAGACGGCTCGTCGTCTTCACCGAGTCTTCCCTAAAGTTGGAATTCGGTGCTTCGGCTGGGTGCTGTGATGGTTCAAGGTGGAGATGTTGGAGGGCTTCAGAAATGGGGGCCATGACTCCCTGTAGTTGATCCAGAGGTTTAGCAAGACACTTCTGGATGATTTCTGAATGTCAAGAGACAAAATTGCAACAGAAGAGGTTGTCTGATATCATAAGTCAAATTATCAAGGGTTTGAAAGGAAGAAAGGTATTAAAACTGATTTCTGCTGAAAAAGTTTTCCTGGATAACCATCACAAAGTCCATCCCCCCCAAGCTCACAGATCGTATAAGCAACTAACGAGCTGTTACAGTGAATGAGTATGGCTCTGTACTGAAATAGGCAAACACCCTGTCCTCCTTCTGTTGGGGATCTTCTGAAAGAATGCAATTCAGTTAAAGCAACATTTAGTGCCTACACTTTGTGTAAGGATACCGTGATGAGAAGAGAGACATGAAAATACCAATACTTGTGCCTAACTATTCTACGTGAGTTTTATGTCAGTGTTCTTTAGCCTGGGAAACAGATGGATCACTTCTGTAAGTGGAGTGGGTAGTCAGCTCTGAGGGAGCCACTCTTCAGGGCAGGCAGCAGGAGTGTGGAAGAGGCTGGGAACAGGATCTTTGAAAACAGTCCACCCCTGAAGAAAAAGGTGCCCCCAGGTCTCCAAAATGAACTTCCAACCACATCTCTTGATTTATGGAAAAGGAACAAATGTGAAGCTTGTCATTCTCTTATTTTTACTTTTAACAAATGATTGTGCTTTTTTTCTACATTAAATATTTTGTGAATTTGCGTGTCATCTCTGTTCACTGGCCATGCCCATCTTCTGGGGACTGTTAGAGCTTTAGTACAATGTGACACTGCAGGATGCACTCATTTTCACTTCAGAGGCTCTGAGGAGTCCATGATTTATTGTGTGGACACTCCCTCTATTGGTGCAGATCTCGGCTTCTGTGCTAAGTGCACTGTTGCCCCTGGAGTCAGAACACCTAGCTTCAAAGCACACCTCTGACCCCTGCCGCCTTTCCCTGCCAGAGAGAGGAAGAACAGAGTCTTCCTCTGTTCAATATGGGAGCTGGACTGGATGGCTTCTCAGGTTTCTTCCAGCTCTAGATCCTATCATCTGCCATGCTTTCTTCTGTGATTCTTGCCCATAGTTTTCTTTTTAAAAATTTTAATTGTTTTATTTTGAGATTTTCTCCCTTCTCTTCCCTCTCCCCTCGCCTACCCCCTGAGAAGGCAAGAACAACAAAACCCATTACAAATAGGTATATAGATGCTAAACAAATTGTTGTATTACCCATATTTTTTATAGAGCAAGAAAAAGAGAAGAAAATATGTTTCAAGTCTGTTAGCTCACTATGTGGAAGTAGCTAGCATGTTTCATCATGAGTACTTTGGAACTGTGGTTGGTCACTGCATTCATAAGAGTTAGTAGCTCTTTTCATAACTATCTTTACAACATTGTTATTGTAGAAACTGCTCTGATTCTGTATCAGTTCATACAAGTCTTCCCAGGCTCCTCTGAAACCATCCCCTTCATCATTTCTTATGGTACAATAGTACACCACCCCCTTTACATACCATACCATAACTTGTTCAGCCACTCCCCTACTGATGGGCATCCTCTCAGTTTCCAATCTTTTGTTACCACGGAAAGAGCTGTTATAAATATTTTTGTACACATGGACCCTTTTCCTCTTTTCTTTGATCTCACTGAGGCATAGGATCTATCACTGAGTCAAGGGGAATATACAGTTTAATAGTTTTCTGCTGCCTCCATCTTTCTATACATCTTCCATCGAGGAGTCACCTTTCTCCTATTCTTTCATATTTCTTGAATACAATGCAGGCCACCCATCTATTATCCTTTGACCTCATGACGTGGCTATCTCCTGTCCCTCTCTGATCACACGTTTCTTGTGCGTACGTAATTGCTAGACGTATAACACAATCTACACCCACCCACCATGTATCTTTTTGGTGCAGCTTGTATTCTTCCAAGAGAATGTTCTTAACACCAATTTAGCACCATTGGGGGAATGGTATTAAAAAAAAAAAAGGATGTATAAGGATGTATAATTTCCTGATTGTTGATCTGGCTAGATCTATTCAATTATGAACTATGCTGCACCGATCCAAGACGTATGCACCAATGGACAAAATCATTTGGCTGGCCAAGGCATCTGAGAAATAAATGATTTCCTACACTTTCTTTTTCCATTGTGGATAGCTAGGCTGACCTTTGAGTGACCATGGCTCATTTTTATCTGTACTAAGTTCATCAAATACGTTATTTTTTTAACGATAAGGGGACAAAGAGAAGCCTTAGTAAATAAGTTTCATCAGGGCCCACTGGTGCCTTGGCACGCTTTTCTTCCGTATTCAGGGATGAATGGCATATTACTCACCCTCCGTCAAATGCCAGAGATCAGAGATTAGCAGGTCCTCCCTGTTAAAGATAAATACAGAGTCATTATCATTCCTTCCTTTTCAGCACTGCTTGAATCCCTCATCTTATTTGGCCAAAGACCAGACAAATGCCAGCAGGCATTTAACTAAGGCTTGTCGAATGGAGCTGGAAATGGAGCTTTGTGTTTCCTTTCCACCAGACCCAGGGCTGTTTCTTATGACCAAAGTCCCCCCACCTGGAAGGTCCCCCTGAGCCCCCGTGGTTTCCCCTCTTCATTCAGCAGAACCCTAGGATAGGGGAGGGACTTGTTTAGGGTCCTGGCCCCCGTTTGTGTCTGGACCACGGTCTGGGTTCCCTTCCAGTTTTGGGGGGGTGGGTAGTGGTCAGGGCTCTCTGCACCAGGACGGGCCGGCTTCCTGCCATGCCCGCGCTTTGGGGCGGCCTATGTCAATCATGCGCCCCGTGCAACGTCCCAGGGAAGGGAAGCTCGAGTTCAGAGCCCGGGGAAGACCCCAGAGCAGAGGGGCACGTGGCCTCAGGTCCGTGTGGATGGACAGTCAGCGCTGGGAAGGCCCTCCGAGCCGACTCCTTAACCAGGAAGATTGACTTGGAATTTTAAAAGCACCGACTTCATTGGCTGTATTTGACATAATGGGCTTCCTTTGCTGCCCACGTGCTTTATTTTATGCGCTGACACGGGGATCTATGGCACAGAAGAGGTAGGGCTGGGAGGGGCTTCACAGCGACCAACTCGAGAGGCGGTGAGAGGAATTAGCACTGATGAAGCGCCTACTATGTGCCAGGAACTGTGCACTTTACAAATATCATCTATCTGAGCCTCACAGCAACCCTGGGAGGTAAACACGGTTATTATTCCCATTTTAGAGAGGGGGAAACTGAGGCAAAGAAGTGTGCCCCACGCTGATGTCTGAGGCCGCATTGGAACTCAGGCCCGGGCTCTCACGCAGCGTTAGGGAGGGCTGGGGGCTTAAGGGTCATCCCTCATTTCCCATTTGGGAAAACCGAAGCCCCAGAGAAGGCAGGTTGGGCAGGCGCGGGCTCCGGGTTCAAATCCTGCCTGTGCACCTGCTTGGGGTGGGGGTGGGGGGCCCTTCGGACGCGTCCCTGCCCCGGGTCCCCAGGACCTCGCTTTACGGTTCCTTTCGCGCTCACCGGGCCTCGCAGACACGCCTCCGCACGGCGCCGCCGTCCCCGCCCACTTCCGGGGCCTCGGGGACCGCGCCCTCCCGGGCCGGCCTCGGGCGCCTCCCGCGCCGCTTCGGTACGACCCTCCACTCGCCCGCTGCGGCCGCCGCCATGGCGCCGACACTAACGTCATCACCACGCGCTGACGCCGGCCCCCTCGCCCGGCGCTCCCGGCGTCCCCCGCGACCGAGCTGGGGCGGGGCCAGGGAGGGGGAGGTGAGGGGGCGGGGCGGGCCCTGCACGTGACCAGGAGGGCTGCCGCTCGCGCCGCGCTCAGGTAGTCTGGGAGGGTTCGGGAGGAGGGAGGATGGTGGGCTGGGGAGGAGGACCCCCCCTCCCGTTCCTCCCCCCCGCCACTGGCCCTCGGGCGCAAACCCCTCGGCCTCATGGGGTCGGAGGTAGGGGCCGCGGGCAGCGGCTGAAGTCCCGACCCCCTCCCTTGGGCTGACTGCGCACGCGCAGACCCGGGAGGCCGCGAGCCAGGAGGGAACCCGGAGCCGGCGCGGCTGCTCCAGTGACCACTGGGGGAAACTGAGGCCCAAAGGCGTCCAGCGGCCTGCGAATGAGCGACGGGGCCGGGGTTTGGGTGCCCAAAGGGGAAGGAGCCTCAGTGCACTTTAGTCAGCCAGCGTTTATTAAGCTCCTGCCAGGTACCTGGCGCTGTGCTAAGTCCTGGGGATACAGATGCATGTTAAGTGCTAAGAGCTGGGGCAAAAAACCCAGCGAGCATTTATTAAGCTTCTACTAGGTACCAGGCACCGTGCCAATCGCTGGAAATACAAATCAGTGAGCCTTGAGTGCCTACTGCGTTCTAAGCTCTGGGGCTCCAACGGCAGAGCACTTGGAAGAGAAGAGGCTGGAGGGGAATCTTAGAACACTGGCGCCTTAGCACCTAGCATGATCTTAGATTGGAACCTTAGTACACAGAACGTCAGGCTTGTAGGAACGGACAACACTTAGGACCTAGACCAATTCCTTTTTTACAGAGGAGGAAAGTGAGGCCGGGAGGTCATGCACCACGTCAGTGTCAGCTGAGATTTGGGACCCGGGCCTCCTGACTTCCAGCCTGCGGCTCTCCCTTCCACACCCCTTCTCTTCTCCCCCGGTCTTCTCCGGGTTCATTTCCATTCAGTAAGCCTTATCTAGTCATTATGCCCAGGGCCAGATGGACACAGAGGTGAAAAGGACTGTATAGACTCTAGTTGTCTCCCCTTCATCAGAATTGCTTGTCATCCCAGGGGCTGAGCCTTCTCTGCACACTTTGACCTGCTTTGACCTCTGGGAGAAGGGCTGCACTCATTCCCCATTGTAGGCTCTGTGTTCTTAGAGGGCAGATGCTCTAGGTGGACATTGGGGTGGGGCCTTATGTCCACCAGGTACATAATATTTAGTAGCTGAGTATTCAAAAGCCCAACTGGCAAGTTCTGGTTTTGTTGTTTCAGAACCTGCCCACCTCTGGGGAATTCACATCCTTTTACTTTATTTCAGTTTCAGGCTGCCAAGGGCGTAGTTCCTTAATTTCTGTTTTGTTAGTGCCACGCATGGCTACCTGAATGTTCCCAGAGAGATTTGCCACCCCCATTACTGGATAGTAACTCCAGTGAGAAGAGACAAGGAGGAGGAGAGAAAACCTGGATTCAGATTTTGCTCCCTGGCTTATCTACTGTGTGACTTTTGAGGCCTCTACACCTTAGTTTTCTCATGGATAAAGTGGGGATAGTTCTCTTACAAGGCTGTTGTAGGGCAAATGCGATAAAGAATCACATAAGTCTGGGATAATAGTACCCATTTATGTGATACTTGATGGTTTCGGGACTTTCTGCGATGATCTGTCACTCATTGACATTTCTTTTCTTAATTGTAGTATTTAAACCTCAAAGAAAACTCTTTGGAAATATTTGCATCTGCTGATGCCTGTGAGGTCACATGATGGGAGCATGGATTTTGAAATAATTTATTCATTATGTTCATCCTAGGGTTAAAATGCTAGTTGGAACTGGAAGCACCAGGCTGCAAATAGAAGTATACGGACACCTTTGAACTGGAGGAGAGGGGGTGACTGCACCCCTCCAACAGGATGTGGCTGGGGAAAAGTGCCTTGGAGATTTCGTAGCATAGTCGGTGAAGGAATGCTTCAGGGCAGGGGCCTGTAGGGGCTGTCTGGTCTGCTTGGATTTCTTGGTAGAAGCTTTGTTTCGTTGAACATCTCATTTCTGTGATAAGGAAATTTAAAGCTGTTACCTCCTCTGCTTAAGACGTTCTAGAGACCCCTAGGCCTGTGAAGAAGAAAGCATCCGGCGCACCTTTCCTCAAGCTCAGCATGACTATTGTGAACAGCTAAAAGAAAGGCTGCCAAGCCTCTTCCCATTGGATTGGTGAAGTCAAGGGAGGGAAAGCCTGCCATTGCTACTGGAAAGGGAGATGGCTGAACAGGTTTTAGTGGAGATGAAAACTCATATGAGGACTATGAGGCAGATTTAAGGCAAGCCAAAGTAAATGGCCACCTCTGCCTTAGCAGGAGCCAAGGCAGTCTCTTGGTGAGTAGCCCATCAGCCCTATGACTTATGTGAAGTCTGCTGTGGAACAGCTCTGCTGCATATTTATTGATTTTATGTTATTATTATTTTGCTTATTTATTTTTAAAAATGCATTTTATGAAGGTGCTGATTCAGTATAGAGCTTCAGTCCAACAGATGTATTAAACCTTGCATGTACTAGGTACTTTGCGGTTTCCCAAGTGTTTCCATGAAGTCACAGAATCTCAGTGTTGGAGGGACCCAGGGAGGTCATCTAGTCTGAGCCATCTGTGAACAGCATCACTGACATGTGCTCGTTCACTGCTTGAACACATCCAGAAAGGGAACCCCACTTGGGATGGCTCTGATCATCAGGAAGTCTTTCCCTAGGTCAAGCCTCAACCTCCCTCTGCCCTTAGCCCTTGGTTCTGCCCTTGGGGGTCCAGTCAGAACAGAGCCCACCCCTTTTCCAGCTGCTGGGCTGTTGGGTATTTGAAGATAGCTATAGCATCCCTTTTAAGTCATACCCCTTGCCATTCTCACTGCCCTCCAGATTATTGGCCTCCTTCCTAAACTGTGGTATCCAGCACCAAACCCAGGCCTCTAGAGACATCACCACCTTCTTCCTGGCCTCTCTGTGTTGATGTACCACAAGGGCCCGTTGTGTTTGGCTGAAGCCTACTGTTGATGTGGATTGAACCTTCAGCCTGGTCAGATCTTTTATTAGATGAGCTGCTGTCTAGCCCTGCCCTCCTGGCTGATACTTGGGAGGTTTTCCCATCTCTTATGTCATTTGTTCCTCATGATAATCCTGTCAGGTCATATTGTGGCTGTTTAATCAGTGAGGGGATGGTCTTGGGTGAAATGTCATGCCCAGAGTCACATTCCTTATGAGTGGCAGCATTAAACGCCAATCCAGGCCTTGTGAGTCCAGTTCCAGCCAGGCCTCTTAACCCTTGCATACTTCGGACTCTCTGTGAGCCCCTTCCCAAACAAGCGAATGCTTTTTAGAGCTGTCAACGTGGAAGATGTCACTGCACTCAGTCTTTTGGTGACAGTGTCACCATTAGTAGATTGCCTTAAGGACCAATCGGAGGCCTTACCTCATTCAGCCTCACAAGGCTTTTGTGGGGCTTGGATAGAATCATTCTTTTGGAAGTGTTCTGGCACAGTATAAATGTCAGCCTTTGTTATTTATAATTAAGTAATTTCCATCATTGTAGACAGATGTTTGGGGTGTGCTGAATTTTCCTATTCATGGAGGTCTGGCCAGGATGCCTCTTAATGAATCTTAACAAAGTTCCCTGATTCATTCCAAGATGTTTTAACTTAAAACAATCCAATTCAGTAATCAAGGTTGATTCATCAAACATTTAAATGCCTTCTTGGAGGCAGAAAGACTCACGTTCGAAACCTGCCTCAGATACTTAACTAACATGTAACTGTGGGCAAGTCACATGCCGTCTGCCTCAGTTTCCTCATCTGCAAAGTGGACTTATACCAGCACCTAGGTCCCAGGGTTGTTGTGAAGGTCAAATGAGCTAATATTTGTAAAGTGGTTTGCAAACTTTAAGGTTTGCTCCAGAAATGTTAGCTGCTATTATCATTACTACTACTACCGGCAAGGAACTGCACTCAAGTCTGGGAATAGAAGGATGAAAAGTGATACAGGCCCTGTCCTCAGGTAGCTTATAGTCTGTGGGGGAAGAGGTGGAGATAGACATTTGCCCATGTTATCCTCATAACAACACTGAGGAGTATTGCTATTCCCAGTTAGGAAAGGATGAAAAACAAAGCTCAGGGAATTTTCCTGTTAGGCAGACTTTGAGCGGGACAAGAAAATGAGGCAGAATGGGGATCGAGAGGGCCCTGGGCTAGGCCAGGGCCCCACGCTGACCAGCTCCTGAGGCTCACCAAGGAGCCTCCCAGCCACCTCTGTGACATTGGCCATGCCACGAGGCCCATCTGGTCCTCAGTTCTCTGAACAGTAGAGGTCAGAGCTTTTGGTAAAATGCAGAGCATTAAGAAGGGGAGGTCTGTGCCCCCCAGGCTTCTGGCTGTGGCAGCAGCCCCGAGGACCCCTGGGTACCCAAGATGAAGGATCCTTAACAGCTGCTCCCATGCCCAGAGCATTTGAAGGTGTAAAGAGCGCTTTCCTCTAAGCAGTCCTCAGGTAGGCAGTGCTGGGTGTTATCTTTATTTTTAATAAGGAGGGTTCTGACACTCAGAGAGCTTGAAGTGACTTTCTTGCAGTTATGCACCAAGTCATCTTCAGAAGGGGAATTTTAAAGAAGTCTGGCCTTGTAGTGAGATAATCTGGGTTCACATCCTGCCTCTTGTCACTTCTTCCATGTGTAACCCTCAGCACTGTGGGCCCCAGCCTCCACATCTGTAAAAGGAGGACTCTGAAGGCCCTTCCAGCTGCAGGTCCATGAGCCTGGGATCCCAGGGCTCTTCCAACTCCCTTTGATGCCCTTTGTACTTTCCCAACTTCCACTGTGCCGACATCGTCGGCTGCCCCCAACTTCCTCTTAATGGGACAGGAACTTAGTTATCAAAAGAAAGCGGTGAATGGTGTGGTTGAAAAGTGAAGGCTCATTGTTTCAAACACAACTTGTCATCGTGGGCGCCTCATTCCTCCTTTCTCTTATCCTCATTCTTTTCTGGACGGATGGTCTCGAATGCATAGAGACGATTTCTGGGTCTACGCTCCTGCCCTTGGGCGGTGGTCCTATCTGTTTGTAGTTCAGAGAGTCCAGAAGGATTGGCTGACATTGAATCATGAGCCTTTCAGGGACTAGATGGAGTTGGGAAGCTTGGTTAAAAATGGTGGCATCACAGGATGCTAAGAAACGTGCTGTCACCCTGCCTCTCTGTCTCCCCAGGTGGAATTATTTTTTTCTTTACGATGGCTCAAAGGTAAAGGAAGAAGGAGACCCAACAAGAGCCGGCATTTGCTATTTCTATCCTTCTCAGGTAAGCCGTGTGGTATTTTGCTCAGGAGTCCAGCACCTACTGCTCCTACGTGGAAGTTTTTAAAAATTGGGGCCCTCAGCTACGTGTGATCTGGGAACAAGGTTTTGTTTTATTTGGAACATGCATGGGTGTGTGCCTCCCCTGTGCCTGGTACCGTGCTATGTCCTGGGGAGGACACACAGTTCAGATGAAACCAACCCCTGTCCACATAAAGCTTACAGCTTATCCCCAGTTCTTTGTCATCAGATCACTGGTTCAGGTCTTGAAATCTCTGGATTATTTTGTTCTTCTGCATCACTGCTTCCCCCTATTACCTGAGCCTCCCCTTAGCAAAGTAGATATTGATGTCTGCCAGTGTGATGACTGTGACTTGGACAAAGGCCTCATCTTTGTCCTGGAAGTAAACCCCTCAATTTGTGCCACTCTGGCCTCTCGGTCCCTAGATGAGATTGCTTTAGCCGTGAAAGGCAAGGGCATTTGTGCGTGTGCCCATGCTCAGTGCCAGGCACACATTTGGTGCTGTATAAATACTTCATCCTTTTCCCCTTCCTTGGCACGAAATGATTTGTTCCAGCATCCACTCCCCCAGTCAATGTTCTCTTATCGTTCCACCATCTACATAGCGAGTGTCCCTTCTGTGTCCAGACAAGAGATGAAGGATTTCAGTTTCTTCTTTGGCATCCACTCCTTTCCCACAGACTGCGCTTGATCAGCAGGAGTTCCTCTGTGGACAGATTGCTGGAGTTGTCCGCTGTATTTCTGAAATTTCCGGGTCTCCTCCCAGTCTTGTTCGTCTAAGGAAATTAAAATTTGCCATAAAGGTTGATGGAGATTACCTTTGGGTAAGTTACAGATCTACACTGATTATGGGAGATATGAATAGGCAGTGGATTTCATTGGGGTAGGGAGCTTCCAGTGAGGAAAGTCCCTCTGCCGGTGCAGGTCAGCACCCGTCCTGAATGTGGAGTCTTTGGGAGATGCCCACAGTCCTCAGAGCTGAAGTGACTCGCTGAGTGCCCCATAGCCAGGCGTTGTCAGAGGCAGGACATGGATTCTGGTTCTCAGATGAGAGCTATTTAAAAACGATGTTTGTGGTTTGGTTTAGTGATGGGAATGGTGTAACCACATTTAGACAGTGTCACTTTTTTAGTCAGAAAGCCCAGGGTGTCATTCACTGCTGGTGAAGACAGTCACCCTCCGGCCTTCTCTGCAGCTTCTTTCTAACCAGAGAGCATTGGGGCTCATTTTCCTAGTGTCTGGGAACTCCATTTACTCTGATTTACAACTTGAGTTCCACCTTCATGGTTACCTTGTTTCGTCAGGAAGATGGGCTGGGAGACCTAGAAACCGTAATGCATTTAGGGGCATAACGCTTTGAGTTTTAGGGAACACAAGAAGATTGAAGCCATTTTCTTCTCCAATAAGCAGTCTGTGTGCATGCCTTCTGTAGCCAGTCTAATATGTATTCTAGAATCAAAGACTTTTCAAGCTGAAGGGAACCTTGGACAGCAGCTAGTTCAGTTGCCTCATGGCAAGGACGAAGATACTGAGGGGCCCTGAGGCCAAACAGCTGGGCCCAGTCACTCAGCCATCTGTTCTCATGTGTCTGTCATTTCAAAGGCAGCCTCTGTGTTAGAGCAGCGTGGCTCCTTGAAATTATTTCTGTAGAAGTGGGACAGGGCAGTTATTCAGTTCAACAAGTATTTATTGAATAGCTACCATGGAACCAGCATCAAGAGGCCTCATCTGTATGAAGCCCATGATCTAGTTGGGGACATGAGAAATTCATGCATGGAAAAATTAGAAATATTCTAGATAACTGTTATAATAAAGGGTTAAATAGAATATAATTGGGAGTCAAGCTGTAAGTCATCCAGTAAACATTTATTAAGCACCTACTGTGTGCCAGACACCATGCTAAGCCCAGGGATACAAAGAAAGGGAAAAACAGTCCCTGCCCTGACGGAGTGCAGTCTAATGGGATGTATGGTATCAGTTAGTGTGATGGGCTGTCAGCAAAGACAGAGAAGTGTGGGTGGAAGTGAAAGAGAGGCATTTGAACCTGGCCCTGGGGGATGAGGATTTGAACTGGGAGAGAAGAGGGCCAGGAAAGCCTATTGAGTGGGAGGTCAGCAGGAACTGATGAGGAGGGATGCTGAGGATGCCAGGCTGGAGTGGAAGCGTGTGCTGGGGAGTCTGGATGGCCAGTGAGACCAGACCCCAGAGACTTTTAATGCCCCAGTGGGGGGGGTGCTGCAACCTTAGGTATAGCTTTGTGGGGTCCCTCTGTGTCCAAAGGTCCTGGGCTGCACAGTAGAGCTCCCCGATGTCAGATGCAAGGAATTCCTGGATCAGCTGATTGGATTCTTTCGTTTTTATAATGGACCCGTTTCTCTGGCTTACAAGGTATGTAGATGCAGATTAGTCGGCCCCACTTCATCTACAGGGCCCCTTTTGGAAGGCGGAATGCCTCATAATGCTGAGGGCTGCTCTTTGATCACGTTTATAGGACTGTCCTCTTTCTCCTGGAGCTGTTAGCACCTGCCATGCTGCTGAGTAACTGCATCCTCCCATGTCCGTTGTCTCCCCCATCCCCTCATCCTGAGGGTTAGACAGCAGGTGTTCACATTTCAGCTCCTGGCTCCCTAGCCTATGCCACTGGAGGTAGCAGCTAGCTTCAGGGCTGTGGAGGGGAGTGTCCCCATTCTGCTTCTCCAGAGTCCCCTGCCTAGAGAGAGCGTACCACAGAGGACCCTTCCCTGCCTCCCCAGAGAGCAGTGTTGGCTTTGAATGACTCGGCCAGAGGGGCTTTCCTCAGGTCTGCAGGTGTCATGGATTTATCTGCGGTCATTCCTGTTTTAGACTCATCCTCAGGAAGAGCTGAACAGAGAGTGGGACAGTTTCGTCGACTATCTTCTGAAAAACACCAGTGAGCTGCACAAAATATTCAATTCCCTTTGGAATTTGGATAAAACTAAGGTAACCCGACCATGAGAATAATTGCTTCTCCAGCTTATTTTAAAAATGGAATGTCTGTGTCCATATATGTGTACATATACATGTATACATGCCCCCACATGTATGTGGTGTTCCACTAGGCACCATAGAGAAGCAACATGGCAAACTGGATGGCGTCCTGGTCTCTGAAGCAGGAAGGTCTGAGTTCGAATCTGTCCTTGACACCTGATCTCTGTGATTCGAGCCTCGGCAGCTCCCTCAGACTCTGCTTTCACAGGATTCTGGGTTTGGAAGTGGAAGGGACTTTAGAGACCATTCTGTCCAGCTCTTCTCTGTTTAGTAATAATACTGGCGAGCATTTATATGGTGCTGTAAGGTGGTCAGAGCATTTCACAGCTGTTACCTCGTCGGATCCTCATGACAGCTCTGCTGTTGGCATGCCCATTTTACAGATGAGGAAACTGAGGCAGGCTCATCCAGGGTCACACACAGGCTGGGTTTTATACCGTGCTACCCCCATATTCAGTGCCTTGACTCTACATCACATGGCCTGGTTTCAAATCTTGCCTCTGACAGTGACTACCTGTGTGTTGTTGGACTCTCAGTTTCCTTATCAGTAAAATAAGGGGGTTGTACAAGAGAGTCCCTGATATCTCTTCTAGTTACAGATTTGTAATTGATATGATATGATATTACATGACATGATATGACATGGCGTGATATGATATGACATGATAGGATATGATATGAAATAATCCTAATGACATGTGAGATGCAATAAGATGGTGGGAAGAGAGGTCTCATGAAACGTCAGGATCCCCTGCCAGCATTATCCACTTTTGTACTGCTTAGAGCTGACGATAAGTGTTTGGCCGTAGTCAGGAAGAGAGAAGGCAAGACTGCAGGGTGAGGTTGGGGAGAGAGGCTGCAAAGCCCCTGCTTTTGATTAGGAGATAGTCTCTGCCATGGGAGTGGGTGAGATGTGGGCTGGGCAGGCAGCTGGCCTGGACTCCCACACTCTCTGCTTCTCATCATCCTTGATGGTGGTGAACGTTATGTCCTTTGGAAAGGCACCCAAGGGAAACAAAGGGGTTTATTTTCCATTGAAAACTGAAGTTCCTGAAGGTTGCCAGAGGAGAGGATTGATGTCTCTGTGGCTCTGATATTGGCTTCCATGCTTCTCCAGGTTGAGGTGCCCACCCATGGCCTCCAACACTTAGTTCTGAGCCTGGCATGTAGGCGCTGAACAAACACTTCCTGATTGGTTTCATTTCAGTCGATTTCCAGCTCTGAGGGTGGGTTTGCACAGTGCCCACCTCACAGACCCACCTGCTTTTTTTAAACAAAATGTCCCCATGGGCTTGGGAGATGCTTCAGTCTGTAGCTGAGCAAAAAAGGAACCATATGGGGACCAAACCCAAGGTTTTAGTTTCATTTATATGTTGCTGACAGATTAATGACGTTTCTAGGACACTTACGAAAAAGGAAGGTGGCCAGCAGGCATCTTGTCAGGTGTTACAGGAGGGTTCTGATGGCTGTAGCATCCTCATCTAAGGGCAGGCAGGGTCATTCCTGGCCGGGTGGGGGCCTGGGGCTTTCTCTTCCTGTGTTTTTGCCTGGAGTCTTAAGGGGAAGAACTTAGGAAAGCCAGGCAGTGAGTGAGTGCAGCTGGAGGGAGGGAGGGAGGTGGTGGAGCAGGGTGGTGCTAATTGTACAGGAGGCCTTAGGCCCTTTTTATTCCCAGTGTTAGCATCAGAAACCACTTCCTGCCACTCCTGCTGAAGGGCAGCTCTGGCCCCCCTCCAGATGCCCTTGTTTACTCTGTGCTGGGGACAGTGTGGAGGGCCATGTCCTGTCATTCCTTCCACCTCCCAAGCTTGTTCTTGCTGCTGGGTTTTGTGACATCAGCCCTTTTGAGGATGGAAAGATAGGCCAAGCCAGGGTGTTGACTTGATCTCACCATGGAGCACGCTCAGCTTTTCTAGAGTTAGGCTTAGGACTTGTCCATGCCTTGCCAAAAACTCCCTGCCCTCCTTCACCCAGTCCTTGTTAAGCTGTTGTCTGCCTTCTCTTTTTTTCGACAGGTGGAGCCCCTCCTCTTACTAAAAGCTGCTCTCATTCTGCAAACCTGCCAGCGATATCCTCACATTCTGGCTGGCTGCATCCTCTATCAGGGACTGTGAGTAACTTAGCGCCCCATCTTGTTTATTGCAGGGGTCATGCTTCAGAGCTCAGCCTGGCACTGACCCCTTTGTTCATAGCCCCTTCCTGGCTGTGCTCTTGTTGTGAGAGTGAGCCAAGACTGGTACTCTGGGTGCTGGCGTGTGTTGCAAACAGAAGATGCCCTAGGTTTGATTTGGGGGCTATGTGGATCCTGTTCAGTAAAGCCAGAAGGGATTAGGGGAAGGGAGGGCTGGGATTTTTCATTGTTCAGTGGAGAGAGATGAATTTATTTTTAATGATAATTTTTTTTGACCAGTAAAAAAAAAAATTTTCCCTCCTATTCCAACTCCCTCCCTCTCTCCTCCCCCAATTGAGACTGAAAGAAAAACAAAATCTCTGTTGCAAACATGTAATATCAAGCCCAACAAATGTCTGCATTGGCCATGTGTATCAGCAAGGCAAAATCACAATATAGACAATAATTTTGAATATGCCTATGTGGTACTGTATCGCAAAATATGAGACTCTCTGTATAGAAGGCAGAAGCAAACCATTTATTCAGACATTAGAGAACCAGGTCCCCAAACCAATAAGTCCAACCCATCCAAGCAGCAAACAGATTCCAGAATCAGTAAGTCCACTTTATCATAACAGCAAAGAATCTAAAATACTATGTCACAGCAGGGAGCCAAGCCATCGCATAACCTTCTGCCCCCTGCTGGGGCCTGGCCACCAACAATCACTCACAGCACAGCACACATGTGCTCTCTCTCTCAGCTCTAACTACTTTCCCAGAATTTCTTATGACATACTTTCCTTTTCCTCTCAGCAAGCTCCTGCCACCATATGTGAGGCTTCCTGTGATGTAAGCAGGTCACATGGCCTGTTAATGGGAGGGAAAGACCTTTAAATCTAAATTGTTATTGCATCACGTCCAAAAAATGTCTTAGTCTGTCCTTTAAATGCTTCATCTCTTTATCTGGAGGCAAGCAGCATGTTTCATCATTAGTCCTCTGAAATAGTTGGTGGTTGCTACACTGATTAGAGTTCCTAATTCTTTCAGAGTTTGGTTGTCTTTTCCATATTGTGGTCATTGTATAAATTGTCCTCCTCGTTCTTCTCACTTCACTCTGCATTAGTTCATATAAATCTTCACAGACTACTCTGAAACTATCCCCTTAACATCATGTCTTACAGCACAATAGTATCCCATAACATTAATGTACTATAGCTTGTTCAGCCTTCCACAATTTTTAGGCATCCCCCTAGACTCTTATTTATGGAAGTCTTATTTCATTAAAGGTCCTTTTTTTTCCACCCTTGTGGCATCAGGCTCAGTTTTGTTAGGTGAATTATTCTTGGCTGTAAGCCTATACAAACTCTTTGCCTTCTGGAATATCGTATTTCAAACTCTTTGCTTCTTTATAGTGTTAGCAGCTTCTTGGTCCTTTAATTCTTTCTTTCTGGCTGTTTGACATATTTTTTCTTTAACCTGAAAGCTTTGGATTTGGGCTATAATGTTCCTGTGAATTTTCATTTTGGGGCTTCTTCCAGAAGGTGACCAGTGGATTCTTTCTGTTTCCACTTTGCCCTCCGGTTCTATGAGACCTGGGCAGTTTTCTTTAAAGATTTCTCGAAACAAGATGTCCAGGCTCTTTGGCCATGGCATTTAGGTGGTCCAGTGATTCTTAAATATTCTCCTCAGTCTATTTCCAGATCAGTCATTTTTGCCATGAGATACCTTACATTCAATTCTATTTTATTAATCTTTTGACTCGGTTTTTATCTTCTTATGGCCATAGGAAGTCATTGACTTTCGTTTGGTCCATTCTAATTTTCAGGGAGTTTGTTGCCAGAGTAAGGTTTTGTACCTTTCGCGCCATACTGTAAATTCCCTTTCCAACTCTTTCTTCCATGACTGTAATGTGTTTTCCAAATGTTTCCTCTAGTGGTCTCATGTCATTGATTAAAATATTTTAAATGCTTGCTTCATCTTTTCTAGGAATTCTAGTTGAATTTATGCCCAAACTGTGTTTTTCTTTGAGGCTTTGCTTTTGACATTTTGGAGTTATTCTTTCCTTCTGCGTTTGTGTCCCCAGGGTCTCTGTCACCATAATATCTTTGAATGGCTGGAGTCTCTTTTTGTTTTCTTATTCTTCCAAGCTACTTCCTATTTTTAGATTTGTTGTTAGGACTGGGCTTTGCCATGCTTCTGGAAGAAAGGTCTAGGCTGGTTCTATTGCTGCTTTCTTGGGAGTATTGAGTCTCCTGTTATTCAGGATCTCAAGGGCAGCTGGAGATCTGTGAGCTTTCGGTGTTCCCAGAGTGGTCTGATTGCTACCCCCCTGGTCTGAGCTCTAAGGGTTCCAGACCTGGATTTGGATCTGAACCACAGTAGACCACTGCTAGACTCAGCCCACCAACTGGGAAGTGCTGCTGATTCAGAGTAATAGCACTATAGGCTCTCCTTGGGACTAGAATTCTGGCCCTGGGTATTCCTCTGCAATCTTCAGGTTTGACTAAAGCTAGAACTGAAACCCTACTCTGTCTCTGGGGTCAAAGACACATCATGGTTGTGTGCTTCTGAATTTGGCTTCTACATAGCCTCGGGTTTACTGCTATTCCTTAGCTAGAACACCCACTTTGGACCCAGGTCCCCTCCTCAGTCTGTTCTGGACCTCTCATCTGGAATTGGGCAGTACGCAACAAAGCCATCAATTGGCACCCATTCCTACACTCTGCATGGGATACCTAGCATGGGTATGGGGCCTCTTCTTGCTTAGCACAGACTGTCCCTGGTTGCTAGATTGCTCTGCATGGCGGGCTCCTGGCTAGACCCCTACCCCAGTGTCAACACACCTCCCTCTTGATGCTGATCTGGGTTAGACAGGTGATTCACTGTCATTTTATCTTGGATTTTCCCATCTGGATTCTGTCTTCTGGATCTCTTTGGAAGAGTTTTAGTGGGGAGAGGAAACTTACTGAACTGCTTCCTCCTGCGTTGCCATCTTGGTTCCTGAGATAGATGAGTTTAAGAGGCCATTTTGTTACCAGGTGCAACTCAGCCCTAACTCCAAATGTTCATTTCAGAGCTTCTTCTGTCCTCCACTTTACTCTAGAAATTAAGGATTTAGTATTTGGACATGGTGCTGGGTGCTAGCACTACAAAGCCACTGTCCTCTCAAGGAGTGTACGTTCTCCTGGAGGGTAAAACATGTGCACAGCCAAGGAAATACAAGGTCATTTGAAAGAAAGAAACAGTACAGGCCCCAGGGTAATCAGAAAGGCTTCCTGTAGAAGCCACCCTAGGCATTGCATTGGAGCCCTGAAGGGAATGAAGAACTAAAAGAAGTAGAACTGAGAAGAGGTGTATGTTCTAGGTTCAGTTCTAGGTACAGCTTGTGTAAAAGCAGGGGCATGGTAGGGGTGTGTTTCAACAATCCAGCTAGCAGCTGTTGTGGGGGTGAAAGACCAACACAAGCCCAGCAACAAGAATGCTACCAGCATGCTGCAAAAGCACAGGTTCTTTTGATCTGCTTTAGTAAGGAAAGCAATGTTAAGGGGTTGACAAGCTTATTTTAATTCAGCATATAAATATTATTCACTTAGTTCAGGGGCAAAAACCAGCACCTTGAACTTCAGAGCGAAGTACAAACATTGACAGACAGACCTTGTCTGATTCAAATCCCAATACATAGTTACCAGAGTTTAACAAAGTCTCAGCATCTGGGTTACAAGCTGGAGGGCTCTTAGCTACAGCTGCCCAGAGTCTCTGTATCAGCACCACCGCGAGTGAGAGCCCTGCGCGAATGGCTCTGTCTTCTCTTCTTAAAGCATTTCAGACGTCATCAAACGTCATCTGAATGACCAGAACTTAGGCTCCTATGAGGGTGATGCCAGGTTTGGGGACCAGCTGCTAGGACAGTTTCACTGGACAAGGGAAGTGGTAGGAAATAACCCTGTGTATCAGTAAGGCAAGATTCATGACCTCGAAGATGACCATGAACATGCCTGTATTTTTTGGAATCGCAAAATATAAGAGATTCTCTAGGTGGAAGGCAGGGGAATTATAACATTTATTTAGACACCAGAGGATTAAATCCCAAAACCAGTAACTCCAACCCAACATAGCAACAGTTGTATCCCAAAGCCAGTAAGTCCACCTCAATGTAACAACAAAGAAATTATAACACAGTATTACAACAAAGAACCAAGTCATCTTGTAACCTTCCTCTCTGCTGGGTCCTTCTTGTAAACACTCACGAATCCTGGCTACTGTCTGCTTGCTTGTGTTCTCTTCTCTCTTAGTTCTCTGGTCTCCACAGGTCTCTGGTCTCCACTCTCTGCTCTGCGCTCTGTCTCATCTCTCTGTAGCATTTTCTTGTCTCTCTGTAGCTCTCTGAGTTCTGTACCTCACTGGTCTGCAGATTCTAGGCTCTGTTGTCTTGGAGTTCTTACTTCTTTTCCTTGGGCTGAATTCTGACCTTAATGGCTACCTTTTGGTTATATGCACTCTTCTTAGGGCCCCAGGGCCTCATGCCTAGTCAGCGAAAGGGTGTAGGCCTGGGGCTTAGCACTTAGTAAGTAAAGGGTGTAGGCCTGCCTCTAATCAAGCCTCCCTTAACTAGCCCCACCTGAGGCCTATTGAATGGGCAGGAAGGATCTTTAATCACTGATTGGCATCATGCCCTGGAAGGGGAGGTGGTGGGATAGAATTGACAAGATTTGGCTACTGATTTAATTAAGGGAGAGATGGGGCTAGGGAGATGGAAGGGAGAACAAAAGTGATTAGGAGATGGTAGTTCCCTCAATAGAAATTGAGACTACCAGAGGAAGGCTAGGCATGGGGGTGGGGAGCAGGTGGAAAGGATGAGGAGTTCCGTGTTGCTCATGTTGAATTTGAGATGCTGATGGGCTCCATGAGGAAAAGGGGGTGGTAAAGGACCAGAATTCTGCAGAGAGGAGAGATTAGGGTGAGACAGATGGATTGCTTTCTTGATTTGGGAGTCATTTGCATAGAAAACCCATTAGAGCACCTGAAATCACCGAGGGAGAGAGACTAGAGAGAGAAAAGGACCCAGAGCAGAGTCTTGGGAGAAACACACTCCATGGCATGGGATGGATGATTGTTTAGGAAAGGAGAAGGAGAAATCAGGTGGGAGGAGAACTAGGTCAGAAGCCAGAGGCCAGATGGTTGACAGCATCGGAACCTGCTGTAGAATGAAAAGTGTTGGATTTAGTAGTTAACAGATTATCGGTAACCTCAGAGGGAATCATTTCTGTTGTTGAGTGTTGGGGTCAGAAGCCAAATTGCAACAGGTTGAAGAATGTGTGAATGAGAAAGTGGAGGTAATTGGTCCAGGGCTGCTTTGTGACCCCTTCAGCACTTCTTAAACTGTGGGTTGTGACCCCAGCCCTGGTAGACAATATTTTCAATGCATTGGTCTATGAAGGGGAAAAGACATGGACTGATCTCACAGACGGGTGACAGTGATGAGTTCTTAAAGGATCAGGGCCACCTCAGTGTGCTTGGAGACAGCAGGGAAGCAGCCAGTCGAAATGGAGAGAAGGAAGATGAGAGAGAAGTGATGATCAAAGAGCCATCTTTGTAGAATGCAAGCATTACCAGGAGGGTATGGAACAAGGGCCCAGGAGAAGTCGCAGCCTGGTCAGGAAGAAGGGCACTTTCTTTGTCAGAGACCTGAAGTGAAGGAGGGGAGAAAGGGGAATGGTGGAGGAAGAGTGTGAATTGTAGAACTGGGATGAAGACGGGGCATGAAATGGTGGCTTTGGTTTTCTCCTTAAGTAAGATGTGAGGTCCTCTCCTCAAAGTAGGGGAGAGGGTGGTGTGAGAAGTTTGAGGAGAACAGAAAATGGAGCAGTAATTGCAGGTAACATGATAGCCAGGAAAGAAATAACAGGGTGGCTGTGCAGCCAGGCGGGTCACGTTCAAACTGGAGAATGTAAATTCGTCATAGTTGTATGACTCTCCCTAGTCTTTGTCCATCATCTCACCCACTGCTTACTTCATGAGCTCAAGATGAGGTAGATGTGGGTAGGCAGCAGTTCATCTGGAAGATCTGAGGGTTTTAGTGGACAGCCAGCTCACTATGAGACATTGGTGACCTGGCAGCTGAAGGAATGATGCTCTTTTAGGATGTCTGTAGGGAGGCAGGATCCAGGCTAAGGACGTAACAAGGCTGCTCTATTCTGCCTTGGTCCACCCACATCTGAGCAGCATGTTTTGGGAAAGACACTGACTGACAAGCTGTACAGTATCTGGAAGAAGGTACCAGAATGAAGAAGAGACCAGCGATCACAACATAGGAGGATCACTTCTAGGAACAGCTGTTTATCCTTGAGATGGGTGTGATTGTTGTCTTCAAGTATTTGATATGGAGCCACCCTATAGAAGAGGGGGGAGCCTCGTTCTATTTGGTCTCAAGGGCATGATCGGGAGTATGAAGGTCAGAGAGGCAGCCTGAGGCTCCTTGAAAAGAAAAACTTCCTAACAGCTTGAGCTCTCTCAAGGAGTTAGTTCAGACCTGCACAACGTACAGCCCATGAGCAGTAAGTCATGCAAGCCTGTTTTACATGTACATTTTTTGTGAAATGCTTTTGTGGGCCGAATGGCTTGAGTTAGTTCCTGTGACGGGATGATAAGGGCTAAGAGTAGGTTGAGCATGTGGGGAAGTGGGAAGATTGGAAGGATAGAAAATTGTGATTCAGAAGTAGAGTTCCAAAGTTGTGGACTTCAGAGGCGGCATATTTCTGAGAGATTCTGCGTTGCTGTCAGTATGTGTGCAGAGTGGGGTGGAGAAGGAAAGTAACTGAATTTACAAAGGTTGAGGAACTGAGGGCTCAGGTTGTTAGTGGGATGGACAGGGGCAGAGTAGCAAATATTAAACTTTCAGAAAAAGGCAGGAAAATCATATAGAGGTTGGTAGTTGAGAGTAACAAGAATAGGGAGAGGGTGACCAAAAGAGATTCAGTGGACCTTGCCAGGGGAAAGATCACTGAGGGCTGTGGGAAGAGGCTCTGGAAGTAGCAAATAGAGGGGAAGAAATGCAAGCAGTGTCAGATTTTCTATCCTTGGGCTTAAGGATCCCTGCAGATGGTGGCTGTAGCCATGAAATTAAAAGACTTGCTGCTTGGAAGGAAAGCTGTGGCAAATCTGGACAGCAGACTAAAAAGCAGAGCCATCACCTTGCCAACAAAGGTCTGTGTAGTCAAAGCTATGGTTTTCAATGTATGGCTGTGAGGGTCAGACTATAAGGAAAGCTGAACACCACAGAATCAATACTTTTGAATTGTGGTGCTGGAGAAGACTGGAGAGTCCTTTGGGCAGCAGAGAAGTCAAATCAGTCATTACTTAAAGAAATTATTTCAGGCTATGTACTGGAAGGTCAGATGCTGAAGTACTTTGGCCACATGATGGGAAGATGAGACTCATCAGAAAACACCTGACATCGGGAAAGATTAAAGGCAAAAGGAGAAGGGGACGACAGAGGATAAGATGGAGGGATAGTGTCATGGAAGCAATGAACATGAACTTGGACAGACTTCCAGAGATAGGGGAGGATAGAAAGGCCTGAAGTGCTCACAGAGCTGGTCACACCTGAACAACTGAACAGATTATAGGCAAATTTGGAGAGAAGAGTGAAAGGATACCAAAAAGCAGAGTAGAATGACTGATGTGATGGGTGAACTGGGTGGGAGTGGAATTGGGGCAGCCTGGGAGTGTTTGGTAGGATAGCAGAATTTGGAGGATGAGTGTTCATTTGGGAGGAGGTAGTAGAAGTATGCCTTTTGTGCTTTAGGCAGTGAGCCTGGGGGCTTGGGATGGCCATGATAAGTCCCTTTGGCCTTACTAAACTTACCAACTTCATCCTCCCCATAGTTGGAGAAAGGATTTTGGAGTGTACCATCTTGGAGACAGGGCTGTGCCTGAAGCCTCCGGGTTTCTAAGTACTTCAGTAGCTGGGGAGTTCTGCTGTCCATTCTTGACATTGTCCTGGTTGGGAGGGATTGTAAGTAACCCTGCCACAGCCCTGGTAGTTACTCATTATTGTCTCTGTGTGTTGCACCTCTTAGGATTGTTAGTACCCAGCTGCCACCTTCCCTCACTGCCAAGGTCCTTCTCCATCAAGCATCATCTCCTAACAAGGTACGGTAAGGCATGGTGTTCGGGCTGCCTGGGCCTTCTCTTTTCACCTTGAACTTGGCAGTTGCTAGAGTGATTAATGTTAAATGATATTTTCACCCACCTGCCATAGTTGGGGAATCGGCTTCATCCACTTGAGTTGGAGGGGAATCTAAAGGTTACTCCTTGTGACATTTCACACAGTACAGGCACCCACTCCTGCCCCATTCCCACACTCTGTCCACCTTGTGTTTCTCAGGATTAAAATCACTAGGGCAGCTAAAAGGCCATCATACTAACTCACAGTTCTGTAGGACTGGAAAGTTTATAAAATGTGCCAATAACCCGGCACCCTCATTTTACAGATGAAACATCTGAGGCTCCATTTTGCCTGAGGGTAGGCACCCAAGTGGTAATTGTTAGAGCTGGAATTTGAGCCGAATTGTATCGTCTCTCGAGTTGAATGATTTTTCCATGTCACCAAACCGGTGGCCTCGGCTAGTTAGTTCTTCACATCAAACAGGACTTAGGAGTTTGATTTCCCATGAGGATTGTTGTTTGTCCTTCATTCTCGAAGAGGACCACAACATCAGGGAGGTGAAGTCATGACTTACAAGTGAATTGGCTTTAAGGAGGGAGGGCTGTACAAAGTCCCCAGCCTCACTCTCTCCTCTGGAGCCATCTGGGCCCAGTGGCCAAACCTAGGTCAGGATGACTGGAGGTGGCCCTCTCCTGTGAGGGTGCACTTCTATAAAGGAAGAGTTAATCTTTAATAGAAGAGCTGCAGTTAGGAGGAAGACATGGATTGCTTGCACACTGTTTTGGTGTTTGGGTTGTTTGTAGTAGGAGAGGGTGGAGAGAGCTGAAGGGCAAATTCTGAAGATGAGCTCAGTTTATCTGTATTTCTTTTTCCTCTTGTTATAACTTACATCATGAAAATTAGCATGTAGGTAACAACAGGATGTATAATAGCCACTCAATGATGGCAGCGTGGCTATGCCATGTGTGGTGTGCGAATGGGGTGGAAGGTTGTGGCATCATAACTGGGAAACCCAGAGGAGTCTGGGTGAGAGGAGAAAGCAAAATCAGAGTCTGGCTGACCACCCTGCCTGTAACTTGTAAGAAATAACACAATTTGAAACACACACACACACACACATGTGCAAGAAGTACCCAGAAAGGGATGTGGAAGCAAGTAGGATGTTTTTATTAACTACCTTGTTAGAGTTAAGTACAGAAAGGTAAATAGTGGGGTTTGTGAAAAGAATCTGCATGTGAGAGAGACTTGCTCTTCACAAATGCAGTGCAAGGCAGTGTGACATGGTGGGCCAAGTGCCAGCCTGCTCTCGGGACACCTGATTGTCCGCCATTGGCTTGGCTGACATGTGGCCTTGGTTGGGTCTCTGTGGGCCTTGATTTTCCTACCTGCACAATGACAGGAGTAGGCTGAATGATTTCCAAGGTTCCTTTTAGCTCTGACATACTTTGGGTGTTTTTGTCCCAGTAAAGGGCATTTACTAGAGAGAACTGTTGTTAGGCTAGATCATCGGTTGCTCGGATGGGGAGGCTCTGCAAGCCTGGCTCCCTATGAGTCCTTCTTTGCTGTAATGCTTACCTGTGCCAGGCCTGGGGCCTGGGTCCAAGAGCAGAGTTTCTAGGTGAGGGGTTTTCATGGCGTAACGGAGAACATGGACTTCTGATAGCAGCCTGCAGAGTCTGGAGATCAGACACCCCAGTTCTTTGGGGCAGGACTTAGCTGTCCAAGAAGGCTGATGGTGGGTGCTGCTCCCTGGCCTGTGGTGGCTCTCCTTGCCCAGCACCTGCCATGCTGCTGGCTGAGCAGCTTGGCCAGGCTTCTGTCCCATCTGCTTTGCTCTTGGTTTCAACGAAGGATGGACTCTTTGTGCACAGTTGAATTTTGCGAGCAGATGGTGCAGTGAATTCCTGACGGTTAGGTCAGGCCCCAGCTTAGAGGGAAAGAGGAATGGCACCGAGAGCCAGCCGATATGTGTTTCTTTTCAGAGTCTATCTGCAGGAGGGGCTGCCCTTCAGGAATGCGGTAAGTGCTTTGATCCATTTCAGCATCTTGAAAATGGCAGGTTCTTCTGCTAGCCCCAAGAATCCTGTTCGGCTTTAAAGGCTGAGCTCCGTAAATGATTCTCTCTGCGTTCCCATATGCCCACTTCATCTGGTCACAAGGTGGGGAAGCAGATGAAGGAAGGCCTCCTAAAGAAAAGCTTTTCTCTAAATCCTGGTTTCGAAGCTCCATTTTCAAGCCAGGACTTTTAAATCTGTGTCTCATCCTCCTTAACTCAGTTGTTATGAAAGTGTCCAGGCAGCTTCCAGAGGGGTTCTGCTCCCATACTTTGGGGTGTGCCTGAGGGCAAGGGCCAGGCATGCTACTGGGAGGGGGCTGTCTGTCTCCAAGCTTGGGTTTCTAAGCCAGCTTAGGAACTAGAAGTGGTACAGCTTCCCCCCACACCTTTCCTTCAGTGAAGGGAGACTCCCACCTACCCATAACTTGTCTTTGATCAGCTGTCTCCTCCCAAGATGCTGCTTGTTGATTCCCTCCCTGCTCTTCTGCTTCCTGCTCCTGGACGTTACTGGACACAGTGCTTCTGGGGCTGTTGGCCTGTACTGTACATCATGGGCTGGGAGTTCATTCCAAGTTTGGCTCTTAGGGGTTTATTGTGTGGGTAGAATACAGAATACAGGTGTAGTAACTCTTTACTTTGCAATTCTAGGATCTGCACTGCCAGCAAATGTCCACATCACCCCAGTTTTCCTAACAGAAGATGAAGCTGTTAGCCTTCGTGATTTCCCAATAGAATGGATGGCCAGGTGAGAAGTTCAGAACAGTCTAGAAAATCTCCCCCTATTCTGATAAAGGTTCAGCCCCACGGGGGCTGCCTGGCCTCCCAGGTGGGGTGAGTGTTGGGTTGTGTAGCCAGATGTGCAGTGCTGACCTTCAAAGCCCTTCTGTTAATTTTTGATACTGTAGACAGAGGCCGTCCTGTAGTCACCACGATAAAGTAACAAAGCTCCTGTTTGCACGGTGGTTTTGAGGCTGGCCCAGTGCTTGCCTCAGTAGCCCTGTGAAGGTGAGGAAGGCGAGTGTTCATATTGTGCTCATTCTACAGGTGGGGATGACAAGGCAGAGGAACACTTGAGGCTTTAGCTCTTAAATCCCCTCATACTGCTTTCACTTTTCTTCTTTAAGTAGGTCTTCGTTAGAAGAGTAACCATATCCCTTCCTGTGGCGCCCCTCCTCACAGTGGGGCACTGTCCTGTTTTCACTCACATGGGTCAAATATCCTTGCTTCTCCATGTTTCCATTGCCTGTGGGCATCTGCCCAGGGCCTTAGTGCCTGGCCACCTTTTCATTAGTGACTTAGGACGATAATGACTTAGCTTTCTTAACTAGTGGCCTCTTCTCTGAAACTGGTAGATATCTGGTAATGTCCCTGACATTGGTCTGTTTGCCAGGTCTCCCACATCTTCGGCCAAATGCAAAGAGAAATATGAGCCACCTGCTGCAAGGTGCTGTAGCTCCCTGGGATCTGAAGACGTCTACCCTGTGAATGAGGATTACCTGGCCTGTAAACTGGCAGCAGCCCTGGGGAGTGACTCAGTTTGTCCAAATGGCCCCATAGAAGCATGTGAAGAGGCAGGACATTTGCTTGTCCATAGCTCAGAGAGTGTCAGACCACCAAGATTACAAAGCCCTGCTAAAAGCCCAGGACCGGGACTCAGCGCTAGGCCTGGCGAGGAGCCCACTCTGAGCTCCTCCTCTACACTCCCCATTCTGGGAGGTAATGAAACAGAGACATCTTCAACGCATTTCGACTTCCCACCTGTTTGTGCCTCTAATGGTGGGAATCCATGCCAGGAGAATGCTGGTAGTCTGGACTCAGCCCCAGCAGAACCCTGGTCCTTAGCTGGATCCCCCGGCAGTCTCACATGCTGTCCTCCTGAGGGGCTCCCACAAACCCCTGTGGAAGGACTCTGTGGAGCAGGTCACTTCCCCGACGGGCCAAGCGGACCATTGTCGTCGTCTCTCTCGGGCTCTGAGCACATAAGCCAGATCGTCTCCACCGAAGCACAGGGTTCTGGCCAGTCTTTGGTCGGGGGCGCCCCACATAAGTCAGCCCGTGGTCTGGAAGGCCATGCTGTCTCACTGGGGTCTGCAGATAGAACCAGCTTGAGCTTCCCTGGGACAGACTGTCAGTCCGTGCTCGTGAAGATGCACCTCTACACGCACAGTGTGAAGGGGCTGGTTCTGTCCCTGCTGGCTGAAGAGCCGCTGCTCCAAAATGGGGCAGTCATCGAGGACGTGGTGAGTGGGAGGAAGGGGAGAGGCATCAGCATTTATAGAGTGCCTACTGCATGCAAAGCCCTGTGCTAATCACGCCACAGATATTATCTGTTGGATGCTCACAGCATTGTGAGGTAGGTGCCATTACTGCTGCCATTTTACAGATGAGGGAACTGAGGCAAATAAAAGGTAAGCGACTTGGCCGGGATCAAATGCTAATAAACGTCTGAGGCTGGACTTGAACTCAGGTCTACATGCTACAGGCTCAAGGATCCCAGGTATCGCTGTTTCTCTTCAGGGGTTAGTCGTGGGAATCAGTGTTAGCCCAGGATCTTTGAAAGTTTCTCTTCCCGTGTTCTCATGTTACAGGAAGAAGGGATGGGTCCAAAGACTTGACCTGCCAAGCTGGGGGTCTGAAGATTCTCCTTCTAGGGTACCACCCCACCCGTGGCGCCTCATCTCCCCGGGGGCTGAGGGGCCTGCCCACGGCTGCTGCTGCCAGGCCCTGTGGGTGGTAGGAAGGCCCCTTTGCTTCTCAGGCAGCTTTAGGTCATCAGTCATTGGCTCCTCTAAAATGTTTGCCATGTGGAGCTGGCACCTCCCTTCCACTGCCCCAGCACTGGGTCTTGGCAGGTCCAGCAGCCTCTGACCTTGTAAATTGTGGGACAAGTGGTGATGATCTGCCCGTCTTGGTCTCGGCCTGGCCAGGCTGGTCACCGTTTGGCATTAACACTTCCTCCCCTCAGAAAGGGTTGTACAGCTCAGGTGATGCATTGACCGATGAGGCTCCTGCATCCTTGAGGCCTCTGGGGGGTAGGACTGTGTGGAAGATGTCAGTTGCCATGGTAACAGCCTCCTTTAACTGGTAGAGAGTGTGGTGGCATCAAGGAACTGCAAGTTGATATCACTGCAGGGTGAGTGGTGTCCTGGGGCCTGCCTTGTTTTTGTTCTTGAATCTATATTATTCTAAGCCTTGCTCATTAGCATGCAAAGCTTGTGACCCTCTGGAAACGGGCAAGTCGCCTTGTTGCATAAATGGGGGGAGGCTGCCGGGGCCCTTCTCTGCACAAACCGTGGAAGAGAGTTGGTTTCTTCCCTCCTGATGCTCTGCTCGCCTCCAGGCGCAAGCTAACACAGATGGAACTGACTCCTTTTCTCCTCGCTAGTTCCCTCTTTGTGGGTAGGAGTGACTCTGTGCGTGGATAACCCACTGAAGTCCAGACTACAGTTCTGTGAATCTTAGGGAAGAGCATTTGGCTTTTGGACTTGTGTGCCACTCGCTCGGGGACATCAGAAGTGTCTCTTAGGGCCTAATGTGTGGTTGGAACATGGACGATCTGCCCACAAAACATGGAATGGCAGTCATTCCTCTGGTTAGAGAGAACAGCTTCATGGAGCAGATTAAAGCCCTAGAATGATATAAATTAAATCCCTGAGGGTGATATCAATGTCAATGGAAGTTAAAGAAAGATAGCATAATTCTGTTTTGGATCTGAATTTTTAAGATCTGTCTGTGCCTTGTCATGGCAACCAGGGCCATAACTGCTATCAGAAAAAACTAAGACCTAGCATGTAAAGGGACACCCAGTTCTGGCTGCCACCTGGGGCAAGGGCCTTGTATTATTATGGTGTCGGATATTCCTTGGAATGTAGGAATTTGGTGACATGGGCTTGTAACCCTGGGCTGCTCAGTTGCTAAGAATGGTGGAGAACAGCCACCTTGATCAGCCCCCTGGTTGGGGAGGTGGTCACAGCCAGTGAGCTCAGTAGACTCTGAGCCTGTAATGGGAGGGTTCCTTTGATGCCTCCTGGGTTGGAGACCTGCATCTAAAGTGCTCCCCCACACTTGGTTGGGAGACCCCATTCTTAGGCAGAATGTTAAACAAGAAGTGGAGATGAGACTGGTCGTTCCCACCTGGAGAGTTTCTCACTAATTATTTTGCCTGCTACCGCGGAGCTCTGTTCGCAGTTAGCTGTTGAGGCTTTACGTGGCTTTGCACTCTCCTCTTTTGAGTGTGAAAATCTAACAAATGCTGGACGTGTCCAGGGGGTGGTTCAGAGAAAAGGATGCAATGCAGCAAGGATGGCACCAGGGGGCAGCATGGAGCTGCCCTGCCTGACTACAGCATAGGCCCCAAGCTCTTGGGGAAATCCTTCTTTTGACCCGCCGGATCAAGAATTTAAATGTGAGGTCCGAGTGTTTGAGGAAATGGAGCCTTTCTTGAAATTGGTATCTGTGGTTTTAAATGAGCGTGTATATAGTTCATACATGGTATGGGAAGGAGGCTGGATTTGGAACCCAGAGCCCTGCGTTCTGATGGTGCCATTCTGCTCCTCACGGGCTCCTGGGCAGATCACTGAGTCTCTTGGAGCCTCAGTTTCTTCATCTGTAAAACGGGGATAAAAATACTGCTTTTGCTGCCCCCAGTGGTGTAATGCAGCTGTTTTGTACATCTTAAAGCCCTCCCACGTAGAGGCATGCAGATGTTCTTCTGTGCTCTTCCATGTAGGAGCTGTCCTGAGACTCAGGAGGAGATTCTGTTACCATGTGGTTAAGAAGCTCCCAGTAAGGCGTTCACTGTGGGTTTAGTTTCTAATAGCAAGAACATGTCTCAAAATTGGTTCAAACAGCAGGCTATTTATTGGTCCCTCTTGGTGTTTAGGGCTGCAGTGTAGAAACTGTCTTCTTACGAGGTGGGCCTTGTCACTTAACCAGGGTTTATAGATGGAGTTTAGCATTTGATGCATTAATAAAAAAGCTTTGCACAAAAAAAGACTGTTGATAGCAAATCCTGAGCTGTTGATCTCCATGAGAGATGTTACCAGAGGGAAAAAATGGTGACCCCAAGACACTAAGAAAAATAAGCCTGAAGAATCTTCATATCTACTTCCATAATCGTTCTGCCCAAGTCACTGCACACTCTGCATTTAATTCTCTTACACAGCTGTTGGTAAAACAGTCAGGTGAACAATCAAGCTGCATAATCTCTGCACGCCCATTAGAGGCACACATATCATGCCGTTCATTCTCATTTCACCGACTCTACGGGAAGTGACTGTTTGCACAACCACACTGGCCATGCTACTGTGCCCAGCATTCATAGGGGCTCATTTGCTGAAGGAGCCACTTGGAGCATCTGTTTTCAGATAGAACTCACCCAAAGCTGCTGATGCCATCCTGTACACATCTGTCATGCTTGCTGTCAAACACTTAGGCCTAGTATTTATTCCAACACTCGTGGTCAAGGTTGTTAGAAGTCCACATTAGAATTCCTGCATTGTTAAGGAGCTATTAAGAGACTCCTTATGTAAACATCTGTAGGTAGTAATTGGCTCAGAAGGGGGGCTTTCAAGCTCACTCTACTTCTGAAAACCTCTTTGGAGTTATGTCTTAGCTCCCACGGAGAGATTCAGATATTTGCAGGCTGTGAACCAAATCAGTACTGTGTAAAAACAAAAAAAAACAAAACTTTTAAGTGACTATGCTCAGAATGAGGTTAACCACCCCATTCAAGCGATTCTTTCCATTGGCTTATCCCAGTATCACAGTAGCCTGGCATCATTGAATGGTCTGGAGGTTCATCTGAAGGAGACGCTGCCCGAGGAGGAGCCCGCCACAGCACGAGCTACATACAACTTTCTGCACTATGACAGTGTTCAGAATGTGCTCACTGGTAAGGCACTCTACTGGGTCATCCAGGGCCAGGGCCTGGGGGAGGCCAGAGCTATGGAGGTCATGTCTCTGGCAGCCTTTCCTCACCCTTGATGTGCTTGAAATGTGAATGAAGACTCACTTGGAGCCTGGCAACCACTGAGTTTGAGAAAGCTTCCCTTGTTGGTCTCATGGGGGTTGCCTTCTCAATAGCCAGAGATCACAGATATTTTGAAATGAGAGGGTGATCACAGATATTTTGAAATGAGAGAGTGATAGTTGAAAGTTCACTCTCCCTTTCCCTTTCCCTTTCAGGAAAGCAGACGAGTCTGGGACTGGGCTGTCACTTAGGAGTTGTCAGTCAGTTTACTTGATCTCTGACTTTGATTAAGGCATGTAGATCTCTTCCCCAAAGAGTCGCTTTTGTGCCATAGTCTCTCCCAGGAGTAGAGAATTGGAGGAGGATGGGGGGGAGAGATGGTTTTGATATTTACAGATTCTCTTTTAATTCTCAAAAGCCAACCTGCCACAAGCACCCACTTCCCAGGACCGACACCTTCTCCGAGCGGTCCGTCTGATTCATTCGGACTTCATCCAGATGCCAACTTTGTATGAGATGACTGTCAGGTAAGATTTCTGCCAAGGAGATGCGCTCTGCTCAGTTATTCATTCCCATCCCTTCTTACCATGAACCGTTCCCCCTCCACCCCGCCCCCAACCCTGTCCTCCTGAACTGTTAGTGCTCTCTCCTTTTCAAAAGTCAAGGTAACATGTTTTTGATGGTTGTATTCCTCCAGGAGAATGTTAACTCCCAGAGAGCAGGATTGCCTTATTGTTCAGTCTTTTCAGTCGTGTCCAAGCCTTTGTGACCCCATTTGGGGTTTTCTTGGCAAACATACTGGAGTAATTTGCCATTTCCTTCTCCAGCTCATTTAACAGATGAAGAAACTGAGGCAAACAGGGTGAAGTGACTTACCCAGGGTCACCCAGCTAGTGTCTGAGGCCAGATTTGAACTCAGGTCTTCCTGAATCGAGGCCCGGAGCTCTGTGCACTATGGTGCCACCAGCTGCCCGGACTATCTTATACATATTCTTTATTTCTATCTTCCAGGGCCTAGTGCAGTACCTTGTGTATAGTAGTTGTTGAATAAGCACTTGTTGGATGGCATGTTAGGGAAGGAAGGAAGGAGAGAGAAAGAAAAAGAAAAGAAAGGGAAAAGAAAGAGGAAGGGAGGAGAGAGGGAAGAAGGGAGGAAGAAAGAGGAAGGGAGAAAGGAAGAAAGAAAAAGAAAAGGAAAAGAGGAAGGAGGGAGGAAGGAAGGAGAGAGAAAGAAAAGGAAGGAAAAGAGAGAAAGAAAAGGAAGGAAAAAAGAGAAAGAAAAGGAAAAGTAAGAGGAAGGGAAGGAGGAGGGGAGAGAGCCATGGCCTCCTGGCCTCTCATTCCATGTCTCCGAGGTTCATTTCCTCACCTTCATGGTGATGATCCCAGCCTTCCCCCCTGCCTCCCCCCCCCCCCCCCCGCCATGTTCGAGTGTGCCATGAACTCTTAACCTTCTAGTCTCCTCTTTGCATCGTTCAGATGAAGAAACTGAGATCCAGAGGAGCAGGTGTTTTTGTGTTCCGTGGTGAGGGCACTGTCAGTGCTGTTTATTAAAAAGGAATGAGAACCGTTTAGTCCATTTTAATGCTTCCCCTCCCCCCAGGCCTCCCTCTGCTCCCTTTGCAGTGAAGTACTGTGTTACCTCGTTAGAAACAGGGCCTTTCTCTGTTGGAGCCACTGGAGCAGCTGCAGATCAGTGGAGAGAAAAGTCAAGCTCTCACAATGAGTGTCTAGGCCCGTGCCAGGGTATTTGCCGCCTCCCAGGACCAGACGGTTTATCCAGTATTTAAATAGAACTTACCATAATAAATGTGTCTTCTTGGGCCCTTATTCAAGGTTCCCCAAAGCTGGCAACAGAAATTGTTTTGCTGGGTCAGAATCTGGTTGTGTGTGTGTGTGTGTGTGCGCGTGTGCGTGTGTGTGCACTGCGTGTGTGTGCTTGGGTATATGGGTCTATCACATGTATGCATGTGTGTGTATATGCACCTTGGCAGGTTGGACATAGAAATGAAGCAATGGCACCTTATATGCTAAACCCAGAAGGTCATTATTTGCCTCTCTGGGCTCTTCACTGTTTGAGCTCCCTGGGGTAGAACATTGAGTGAAGAGGCTAGCAGCCTCTGGTATTTGGCATCCAAGGTGATGCTGGGTAGCACTTACACTGTTAATCCAATTAACAGCCCAGGAAAGTGTAGACACCTCCCCCAGAGCTCTGGTGGGAGCCACAGCTGCACCCTCTGCAGGAGCTGCACCTCCAGGCTGGAGGGGAGAGGAGCGACCAGCGGCTTTGTGGGTCAGGGTTTGGCAGGAGGGAGGTACAGGGGGCGTCCCTTCTTTTCAGGAGTCCTACCCTGGAAGGCTGCTCCCCTAGGCTGAGCTGGCTTGTCACAGTGCCTTCATTGCTTCAGCTCTTTGGGCATGGAAAGAACAGCAGCTCAGGAGTAAGACCAGGAAGGGAGCCCTCATTGACGTTGGGAAGCTGGGGCCTAGAAATAAGGCCTTTCATCTGACTGTTTCCTTACCCCCAAACACTACTTACTTACAAGGTTGGCAGAAGGAAAGCTCATGATGGCCTGGAGAGCACTCCCTAATTGAATGTGGGCTGCTGTCCCAGGAGGCAGCATGGTGGGCTGGGCAGTGCATCGAGTTTGGAGCGAGACCTGGCTTGGAATGTGCCCCTAGATGCTTGTTGTCTGCATGACCTTGGGCCAGTCATTCATGGTGTGGAGCCTCAGCTTTCTCATCAGTCCCATGAGGATGATGCTGGTGGTAATCTGGCTTAGGACTATTGTATGAAAATACGTGACAAACCTCAAACTGCCCTGTACATGTGAGTTATCATTTGAAACCCACAGGTTCTTTCATACCTCCATAGGCCCCATGCCCTCCCACCCTCCCCAGACCCTCCTGGGTCAGTAGAGAGTCCCCAGCCACTCTCCTTTTCTTCTGTAGGTGTTAGTGAGCAGCTTATTGAGAGGGCTAGCCATCTGTCCCTAGGCCACCTTGACAGTACCCAAGGCAGCAGGGCTTTCCCTGGCACCCAGACCTTAAATAACCGTCATCATTTCTGAACATAGTACACCCCCTGCAGTAGAACATAAGGTTCCTGAGGAAAGGGGCTCTTTTATTTTGTCCTTCTGTCTTCATCACCTCACAGTGCCTTGTGCAGAGTAGGCCTACAACAAACTTGCTAAATTCCTGAAAGCCCAAATCATGGCAGTCTGTATGTTACTGTAGGAGAGGCAGCCTGCTGTGGTATCTGGGCTTGGGTTTCAAGCTTAGCCCTGTGCCTTATCAGACTTTTAAATGACTTCTTTCTGGGACTGTGTCCAGCAAGGAGGGGGTGGGCTAGAGGCCCTGGGGCCCCCTCAGCCCTATAGTTCTGCAGTTTGTCTGTCTGTGAACACTCACTTGTTTGTTGCTCTGTTGTGATCACCAGGGATTTTCACATGTGACTAGGCAAGTCATTTCCCCCTCACTGGGCCCATTCCCCCTCTGTAAAATAGGAGCCGTGGTCTAGATGACCCCCAAGTTCTCTTCTAGCCCTGAGACTTACCCTCCAATCTAACAGTGACCATCGCTCAAATTCTCTGTAGTGACTGGGGATTTCCACTTTGAGGCAGGGACGTGTTGTGACTGTCCTTGTCTCTCTTTCTCCACTAGGAATGCCTCCACAGCAGTGTACGCCTGTTGCAACCCTGTCCAAGAAACCTATTTCCAGCAGACAGCCTCCTCCGCTCGGAGCTCTGGTTTCCCCAGCCCCCAGGATGGCGCCTTCACCCTTCCAGGAAAGGCCAAGCAGAAGCTGCTGAAGCATGGGGTGAACTTACTTTGAGTGGGATGGATGTGGGGCCTTCCAGGGCCAGAGAGGCCAAGCTCCAGGCATCTTCTCTAAAGCCCTGCCCTACCCTGTCCTTAGGAAATATGCAGGTGTTTAGGGTTCTGGGGAGATGTGAGAGATAAGCCTTTCTTTTTGTTGAGCACATTTTTTAGGGGGCTGGGGTGGTGGTGGGAACATTCCCTTGAGACCAGCAGGTCCAGAGCACTGGAAGGCGCTTCCCTGTATTTGTCAGGGTAGAGTCAGTCACCAAAGAGTTACAGGAAGAGGCTGCCTGTTCTGCCAGGCTCGGAAGATACTGTTTGCCATTTGCTGCTACTGTCCTCTGTCTGGTTTTAATTATTCTCTTGCGGGTGTATTTTACCCTCCTCTTTGTGCCCTACTATCAGTGAAAGCTTCATATCACTTATTGGGTGTGATGATTTATTTTTAACAGTTGGGCTAATACGTATACCTCCAGATAGGGTGATCACTTTAGAGTTGTCTCCTTAGGACACTACACACTCGTTCCAGAGAAGTTGCTGTTGCTTAGGATATTTTGGGGACTTCTCTATGGGATAGCTTTCAGAGCCTGCAGCATATTCTTTTGAGGTTCCTCAGTAGGGGCAAGTTCTTGTATTACAAGGACACAAATTTGATTTGGAGCTGCTGCTGAAGAGTAAGGTGGGCGATCAAGCTGGGTAGTGCCGACTCTGGTAGAAAACAGCCATGAAACAGGACCATGAAGTTACAGATCCTGCTGGTTTTCTCAGGTGCCTATGTTACAAACAGGTTCTGAAAGCTCCCCATCCCCCAAAGCCCCAAACATTTGGCACAAGGCAGTATTATTAAGTGTGGAGCCTCACCTTCATGAAGGGGCCAGGTGTCTCATCAGAGGAACAAAACAGCTACCAAAGACAAAGCTCCATCTCTTCCAGCAATATTTGGAATTCCTCCTTGTTAATTGAGGCGTGAAGGATTGTGAGGCCATGAAGCCATGCCTTAACTTTGAGGAGGTCATGTGTGTTCTTATTTATAAACAAATTTCTGCACCTATTCTCAGTAGGCAGTTTAAAATGTTACTACATCCCTGACCCTAAACACGAACTCTCTAATTAACAGTTTATGAATCGACTTGTGTCAGTAAACGTGTCTTGTGGACACTTTTTCTTCCTCTTTGTATGAATTGTTTTACTGTTCAAATAATGTGTCCCTCAAAAATAGCAGAGTCCTGGCTAAGAATCATATCAACATTGTGCCCTCCAACTTCCTGTGACTGGGAGACCATCTCCCAGAAGGAAGTCGGGCTGCTATGTCCTTCAGCACAACCCCATGAGGGAGGTAGTGATAACACTGTCCCCATTTGACTGGTGGGGAAACCAAGGTTCAGAAAAGTGAAATGACTTCCTTGTCCATGGTCACAGAGCTACTAAGTATTGGAGCCAGCACTTTAACCCAGGGGGCCTGGAAAAACATTTCTTACCAAGAAAAGAATGCTTTTTGAAGATTGCTCTTGGTGGTTAAATGTGCCCCATGCAAGAATCTAACAAAGTGCCAACATGCTCAGTCTTGGGTTTTTCCATGTTAAGACTCCAGTGCACCTTTTGGAGCTGGGCCCCTCAGCTCTGTGCCTCATGGCTTGTTGGTGTCTGAAAACCACATCAAAAACAGTGCCCACTGCACTAGGTGGTGACTTAGTGTGCTGGCAGGAGCCCGACTTGGGGAAAGCATCCATCCCTCATCTGGTCTTGTGAACCCTGCCCTCCAGTACTTGGCCAGGGTGCATTTGCTCCCGTAGAAACCTTAAATGCAAACTGCTTTGATGCCTGAGAAACATCTGACAAGGGAGCCAGCAGTTTGGCCTTGCACACTTGCCCCCTAACTGAATCCTACTAATCAGATACAAAACTGGGAATGAGGCCACAACTGACTGACCTCATAGAACGTCTGAGGTGATTGAGAATATGGCCCGCAACATGGCAGATGAGGAGGTTTCCAGTCTCTGCTTGGGGACCTATGTGGAGGGGGGGAAACTCCCTCCCTGGGCAGATCATTGTCACTTTGGGACATTCTGATTATCAGGAGGCATTTCCTCATATCCACCCTGCATCTGTCCCTTTGTCCCTTCCACCCCCTGCACTTGGTTATGACTTCCAACATGGCAGCATCTACCTCACAGCATAGCTAGGTGCTGGTTCAACAAATAATCTGGGTATCAGTTAAGGGGAGAGCAAAGGGCCCTGATCCGTGGTGCCTTCTAGTTCCTAAGAATAGGATTTTAAGTCACAGCAGGTCATTCTATCCAATTTTTGCATATGAGAAGCTCTTGGGGAAGCTGAAAGACCCTTTTCTGTCTTTGACAGAACTTCTGATCAGCCTGTCCCAGGGGACTAAAGCCTGAGTCCATCAGAAATCAAAGGAATTTCCCTCACTGTGGCTTTCTGCCTCTGAGGTTGGATGTATGTCAAGATCTTGGGAGGAAGGGAAGAGAGGCCCCAGCTGTAGGGAGCAGTGAGGGGTCTGAGAGTGAGAGAAGGAAAGGCAGTGACTTCTGTGGTTTGAGGCACAAGGCTCGGCTCCCATCAATGATCTCCCACCCAGTCAGCCCTGCTTTACTGAGGGGTCGTGCTCTGAATGACGTCCAAAAGGGAAGACTGTGTTGGCCCTGGGCCCAGCTGTGCATCAGTGACTAGGATGTGGACATGAGCTAATGCGTTCCAGGACGGTGGTTTTAAGATGTGAGGATTATTCAAGTATCTAGAGAAGTAAAGTGGAAAGGGGGTGGGTAAAAGATTAGGATCAGCGATCTGGGTGTACTTATTAATGGAGCATAAAGTAAATAATCCTTTTGTCTGATGCCTTCTGCCAACGATGCTCCAATCTGCTCGACTATTCTACTACCATCTGTCATAGAAGGGAATTTATAGCCATACTTTGTCCAGCTCCCAGTTGTACACCAGGGAGCAAGTGTTCGTGGAGAAAGCTGCCTCTCTGGGGAGACAGTGCTTCAGTGGGAGTCCTATTTTATTCTCAAAGGATGAGCTTGGCCCCAAACTCAGGTGACTCTGTGAGCAGGGGTTTCCAGCCTCTACTTAAAACTGCTCATGGATTCCAAAGCTTTAGCCTCTAGACCTGCATCGGCTGCTTGAGGACTCACTGTTGTGACCTTGGCCAGTCTGGGCTTGCTCCGAGGTCCAATGCCAGGGGTACCTTCATCTAGGCTGGGCTGCTTGGTTTGCTTCCTTCTTATCTCTAGCAGCAACATGAAAATGACTTTAGCAATTGCTTTGTTGGCATCACAAACCTTTGAATGGTGAGAAACCTCACAGCCCTCAGACTGGTGCTTTTATTCCTTTTCTGTATGCCGATAGTAAATTAATTCACACTAAATCTAAATTGCTGGTGAAGTGTCTTAGGGCAAACACAGGTCCTGGTCTTCTGCAGACCCTTCACTATTTCCTTTTTTTAAGAATAAAAAGGCAAGAGTGAAAAACCAAAACATTGCTGCTGCTTGATGCTTCCTCTCTCCTCGCCCCCTTACATGGGGCAGTGAGAGAAGGAGGCAAGGGTTAAGTACCTCCCACAATGAAGCCCACCATCTCTGTCAGTGAGCTTGGTCTCATTTGGAAGCCTGCGTTTCCATTGCCGCTGCTAGCTGAGCCTCTCTGTGCAACCAATTTAAAGCACTGGCCACTGTTAGGGGTTCTGAAATGATTCATCATCCGATGGGCTTTTCCCTGCCTTTCTTTTAAAATCAAGTTTGCCTCTTTGTTTAAAAAGAGAAATTTTAGTGGCATACATTTCTCTGACCAAGAGCACCACGTTCTCCGAGTCCAAGGACTGCATGATTAAGCCAGAAACCCCTTCGAACAAAACCACTTCATTCTGTCTCAGCAAAGTCCTTTATTAATCTCCTGTTACATATCCACTCCACATGACTTCAGGTAACCAGGTACCTATGAATACTGTTGGCTTTGTGTACTCATCTCAGAGTAGTCAATATGTGTAGAAATCATGCACCTCTGTTGTTCTTAGGTGTAAAAATACTTAAGGTGTATTTGAAATTTCTGCCTTTTCCCATCATCTATTAATTGAAAAAAGCATAGAAATTTTTTTTTCTATTTAAACACTTTCTTTGCACATTGGCTAGTGATTAATGCAAGGGTCTTTAAGAGTCTGTTCACAGTTCTATGTGTGTTCTTTCCAGCAGCTTTCTGCTCACAATGTTCCCACTGGAACCTGGACCCTGGCATGCGTTTTCTAGTGGATAATGTGCCTTATTATAATATACTGGACTTTAGCTCCTTCCAGGCCTACTCCGACTAAGGTATGCTCTTTAATAAAGGCATTTAGTGCGGCTGGTGACCAAGGCTTCCCTCAACAGGCCAACAGGAGACTGTTCCCTCACCACTGAGCCACTAGATGAAATAACCCTGTCCTACCAGACAAGCCTCTGGCTCTTTCATCCAGACCCAGGACTGAACATCCTTCAGTGAAGGCTGGAAGTTCTGTGAAGAGGCCATGAGTGCTTTGGGGATCAGTCTACACCATGTCAAAATCGGCAATGACAACTCTGAGCAGCCCAGCCTGGGTCTGGGCTGTTCACAGAGGCCACGCCATATCCAGAGAGCAAACATTTACACAACAGACAAGGAATGAGAATCATAGGCAACAGAGCCCCAAAGCAGCACAGAGACTCTGGTCAAATGTCAGATTCCAGTTTTGCTGTAGAAGGACTTTCCTAGAATTTTGGTGACCAAGTGATTCCTTTTCCTCATAGAGCCTTTCAGCTAACCTCTTGTCTACCTTTATCACGAGTTGGCTGAAGAGAACTCACTCTGGGAATACTTCGTGCCCGATTTGGCAGTGGGGCTTCTGTAGGCAGTGAGGTAAGAGAATCATGCCCTCTGGGCCTGGGCCTCAAGAAGCCAGGAGAGGGCCCAAAGGGACCAACTTTAGCTCTGTAGGAAAGTAATGTTTAAAAAGTCTCCAAGTCTACCAGTCTAAATGCCCTTTGCCATCACCAGCCAAACAGCAGTTTAGGAGTGGTGCACAGGAGTGCCTTTTCCCCAGGTCCTGAAGCTGCCGATGCACTGTGCTCAGCAGCCTCTGAACCCTGGAAATGAAGTCAGAATGGGGCTGGGGCTGGAGGCTGTATCCCTCTGGCCCCTGGGCAGGCAGAGGGTCCACTGTTGTCACGATCAGAACAGCAGCAGGTGCTGAGCTGAGCTTGGCAGCCCTCTGGTTTTGTTTCTCGTCCTGTTTTTTTGTTTTTTTAAAATGACCACAAGAATTTTCACATGGTGACATTCAACAAACAACCTTGTGGTTAACTCTGAATCTTAACACTGCTAAACACAGGAGCAACATAACACAACAGGGGGACTGCACCTGGAGCCACGGAGTGAAAATAATGCACGGTTGTATCCAAAAGAAACCCCTGAAGCAGATGATTGGAAAAAAAAAAACAAATCTAAGAAAATACAAGCTGGAAACTTCCATTTACAATAACCAAAGAAGAGAGAAATCCGACATGGCATCAGTCCCAAAGGAAAGCTTTCTACTGAAGCAGGTTTGTGTCCGTGGTAATGCCACCTCAGCCAGGGGCACACTGGGCTGGAGCCCTTCCCAGGCTAGGCCTCTGGCCTTCTGACCCATGCCAGCACAGACATGGACTCATCGTCCTGGAGCAAAGATAAAATCAAGGGCTTGGCGTTCAGCTGCTGCCACATTTGGGTGCCACAGATCGACCATGAAAACCACTCGTGGCCCTTCTTCTGCTGAACCTGAGAAAAAAATAGGATGTAAGAGAAGTGTGGAACATTGCAGATATCACTGGTCAAATCATATTCTTCCATCTGTATTGTGCTGTTCCTTGGCTTGTCTCTAGGCAGCAGATGTTTTAGTCTTGTCTCTCAACACTGCTTAAAGGGTTTCCATTATAGACACTAACTCTAAAGCTCCCCTGCCAAGACATACTGCAAATAAAGTCAGGACATAGAAGGACTTCAAAGACAGGCCTGTTTATAGACCAGGAGAGAGATAGATTGTGTGGTTTTGCTTTGTTCTTGAAGAAGACCATGACATCAGGAAGGTGATCCAAGAGAACTGGAGTTGAGGGAGGGCTGTGCAAAGTCACTAGCCTCACTTTCTCCTTCAGAGCCATTTGGGTCCAGTGGCCAGATATAGATCATCAGGACAACTGGAGATGGCCCCTTGTATGTGTATATACATATACATATATACATGTGCACACATATTTATATATATCTGAGTCTGTTTACACATATGACTGAAAAAAATCACTTCTAAATCAGTTATCACATTCACAGAACACTATCCCCAAGAGGAAAATGCTCTTTAATCATTTCGAGTTTCCCAAAGCAACCTGAATCCAAGCCTTGGTGGGAGGCATGGAGCCCTAGAAAGTATAGAGTGGAGCCAGAAAAGGTTTCACTTCTGAGAACCATAAACTCACCAGACTTTTAGAGCTGGAACACGGAGAAGGTAAAATTAAATCTGCTGTTTCTAAATCCCAGTTGTGTGGAGGTAGCCAAATCTTCCTGATCTATTGGGTAATCTATAGGGGGAGAGTGTTTGGTGGCAGGGAAGATACTTGCCTTCGTGGAATGCGGTATGAAGAAAAGAGTCATCAAACAGGAGACAACGGCCCTCTGCCCAGCACTGGGGCTCTCCTCCCACCACCAGCTCACAGCCACTGGGCGTCTTCAGACCTGCACATTCAAAACAGAAGAGAAAACATGAGCGCACCTGACTCGGGAACAGCCAGAGATCAGAGGGCACTCTGCTTCAGCAAATAAAGTGTTTAAAAAAGCACACCTAACCTCTCGTTATCATTCAGTCTCTCTACTACCCAGAAGGCACAAGTGTGGGAATGAAAATGGCAGATTTCAGATGGCAACACTTGCTGTGACAAAAACCCATTCTTCCCCACTAGACTGTAAGCTCATGGAGGGCAGACGCTGGGTCACGTTCAGCCCTGTACCTCCCAGCCCCAAAGTGCTCAGTGTTTGTTAAACCAAGTGCCTCCGATGGGGAATTCTGTTTATCATCTTCCAGGTGTTGGCACTGTCTAGTTGGCATCTCAAGAGGAGATGAACCCTGATGGTATATACATCACTTCCATAGGGGCTTAACGTGACTTTCTCGACCTGAAGAGTTTCCTCCGTCACCTACTTGGGGAGACCTTGAAGGAAAGCCTAAAACTGTGGTCTTTCATAGGAGTGACAAATCAGGATGGTTGAAGGTCTGAGAGATACATAAAAGAAAACCAGATTAATAATTCACACCCAAAGAAATCAAACATAAGTGGTGATGAACAAGGCCAGGACGCCTACTGAAACACCAGGAGGGAGACGATGAAATGAGGTCATGGAATTTACCTTTTTCTAGTATTTCTCGTCTGAGTTTGAAGGAATCCTAGTAGCACTGTAACTCAGACGAAAGGGACTTTGACTGTAGGCAGCTAGGTGGCACAATGGATAGAATGCCAGCTGTGGAATCAGGAGGACCTGAGTTCAAATCTGGCCTCAGACACGTCCTAGCTGTGTGACCCTGGGCAAGTCACTTCACTCTGCCTCAGTTTCCTCCTTTGTAAAATAAACTGGAGAAGGAAATGGCAAACCACTCCAGTACCTTTGCCAAGAAAACCCCAAATAGGGTCACAAAGAGTCAGACATAACTAATCGATAGGAAAAACAAAAGCTTTAGAATGTTTGAACTAGAAAGGAAATCTGAGGTTGTATAATCCACCATTTCCCCACTCAAACTATGCTGCAGACCAGGAAAATACTCAATTTCCCTTCCTCAGGCTACTCCAGCCTTCACGGCCTCAGCTTGTTGACTTTTTGTGGCTCAGGAGACAGGGACCTGGGGAAAAGAAAGACAGGGGTATGGGAAGGCCAGGGTTTAAGGTGAGGACAGTTTTTAAGTTGACAGGTTGTTACGATTTTTGGTAATAAAGACTTTGCAAACCAGTAAAAAATCTGCCTTGAGCTGGTACCTGGTAAACATTGATGGAGTCCAACCCCTTGTCTCTTTGTCATTTATCAATGAAACCTTTACAGCTCAGCCTTTTAATATTAATTATGAGTAAAGAGGCTAGCCCTTTCTGGAAGGATTTACCCAGAAGGAAATCTTTCTTTGGATGCACACAAGATCATACAGAAGGGAGCCATAGACAAGGATTTGGCATACTGCAGCTCTATTTCTGGCTTCACTGACTCACTATGGCAACTATGACTGACTAAGTTCTTTCAATTCCTTTCAGTGATTTCATTTTCCCAATAATGATAAGAGCCCCCATTTATATGGCACGCTGTACTGTACAAAGTACCGTACTCAGAACAGCTTGGCAAGGCAGGCCGTATAGACATCGCTCCCTCAGAAGCAAAGGAGCTTTTCTGCCATCACGTAGTCAGTGGATGATAGAGCCAAGATGAAGGCTGAAGTCCTTCCAACTCCAAGCCCAGGACTCTTTCTATCACAGCTTCTCCTGAACAAAAGCTGATGGAACAGATAATGCTTCCTTGCTTTCAGCCTCATTCCGTTGATAACACACACTCTGGCACAAAAATGGATGGAGCCCAGCAAGTTCATACATAGTGATTATTCCAATTAAAGCTAATCTTATTTGCGAAGATAATGCATTTCTCAATAGTAGGTGATGCATTTCATCAAAGGAGCAGATACTGCCCACTGATGATGATGGTGATCATAAGCCACATGGGGAAAGGGGAATGTCAGTGGGTGTGGAAGCAGGAAACTGATATGGGTGATACTGGAACAGTCCCTGCCCTTTCTGAGCCTCCAGTATCCTTCTCAACAGATAACAGGGTTGGGCTTAGTGATCTTGAAAGGTTCTTCCATTCTATGGGTCTAAGATAACCCAGCCCACTACTTCCTGTCCAAACAGAAGGGGACTCCTCAGGTCTCATGGACAATCACTAGTTCTAGGAGTCTGCTAGGCCTGTTACACTGGACAGAATTCCAGGAATATGGCGGGGTCAGGGGGAGTCTTCTAGACAGTAACTGTCCTGCTCTCCCACTGGAGTGGAAAGGGAGGGTGCTCCTCTTGTTCACGGCCTCTAAATGACTCATCACCACTCACCACATTACAGCAGAAAACCATTCCTGGCTTTGCATCTCCAGCTTGATGTTTCTTTTCTATACTTGATTTCTTAGCTGTGTACCACTAATTTCTGTTGCCAATGAGATTAGCTTCTGGCAGAAATGATCCTTGCCCCACATCTCACTCCATGCTTGGGTAATATCTGTGTGCTAGCATTAGGTGTCCTGGAAGCTGGGGAACGACTCCAGGCTGCCAAAGAAGGTTTTTCTCTCAGGGCCTTTGTGGTTTAGGAGTGTGCTGTTTTGTCTGAAATACTCTTTCGAAAGAAAGAACGGGGCTTTCTCCACCAACAGTGGATGAGGATACAATCAGGAGGGACAGATAAAACTATGTGTATACTGGCTATTGGTCCTTCATTAGTCTGGGGAACTACAGGTCTCCCTTAGGACCCAGGGTGGGCTATTCTCTTGATAAGATCATACAAAGAGAAAATGATCTTTAGTTGTGTTTAACTTAAACCTGCTAAACAAAATTGGGTATTATGTTGTTAGCTGAAGCCAGCTGATAATGTCCTCCAGCTTTTGCTAAGGCTTAGCCATTCAGAAGTGTATCCTGCTTCACTGACATCTGGCTCTTTGGGCTCAAAGGCTGTCTGGAAGGACCTGACTCACTTTGGTGGTTTGCAGCAATGCAGTTGGCACATCTAGGGGAGTGGCTCAGTTAGGAATGCTAGGTAATATATGGGCCATAGGCCTGTGATCTCAGCCGCCATCATCTCTTCTGGAGTCTGGGACAGGAAGGGTCCACACCCAGAGTGAGATAATACAGGTAAGGCCTTAGCTTTGGGCAGAGCCCTTTAAGGGGGACACAAGTCCACTAGCCCTGCTGTCAAAATCCTGCCCCCTTTCTAATTCCAGGGGGTTTACATGTGACAAAGTGTGGCAAAAGTGCAGATGAAGCAGGTGCCTTTGTGGCTCACCCTGACCCTGTGAGTTTCTGAGCTGGGGTCTGTCTCAAGAGATTCCTGTCAAGAGAGGCACATGACAGCAGGCATGCTCTCTAGGATGCAACACCCACTCGGTTCCTGAGACAGCCTAAAGCAAGAAAGGGAAAATTAATCCAAGGGATGAATTCCTGAAGAAAGCTTGGGCTTAGCTGGCTACAGAGGAGACTGGATTTGTGGAAAGACCACTGAATTCAGAATCAATGGACCTAGATTTGACCTTGCCTTCACTGCCTACTACCTGTGGGATCCTGGGAAAGCCACAGAACTTCTCAGATCTTTCTTTCCTCAGCTATAAAATGAGTCTTGGGCTAAATGATTCCTGAGGTCCCTGCCAGTTTTAAAGCCTTTTGATTCTGAAAGTGGCACCAAGCTCCTTACATAGCAGAAACCCAGTGGCCGATCCATGGGTGACTTGAAATGGGCCTAATGTCTAACTTAGTTTTCTAGCAGCAAGACCTCCCTCATCTCTAAAAAAGGTGATTGTCTAATGGGCCTGAATATGTTAATATGTGCTTTGGTGTTTTACACACACACACACACACACACACACACACACACACACACACACAAATAGATCTGTTATTTTATATGTGTGTTTAGACCTCCCTCCACTGGAACAAATTGCAATCCTGCACCTTAATGGGTCTTCATGAATTATTTTAATTGAGAAAAATCCTCACATTGTGGCCAGCCTTCTGGTAATAAGCCTCTCCTTGCTTATTTAGGCTGGTCTGATGACAAGATAAGACAGTCACCACAGAGTTGCTAGTTACAAACCTTTATGGTGGAGTGGGACCCTCCAGACCCTGGGCCCTATCATTGGAATACCTGTGGTATAGACTAACCTCCATGTCACAGGCATCCATATAGCACTTTAACTGAGGACAGACATAACCTACACACAACCCCTTTGACCTTCTATTGAGTCTCCCTGCCTCAAGCTTCTCCCAACTCCAATCCGCTTTCCCAATGCCACCAGATGGACTTTCTTCAAACGCTGCTTTCATCATAACTGGCAATCAAAGCCCTCTGCCATATAGTGCCAACCTACTGGCCTAGACTTAACTCAGTATTCCTTTCAGATATTTTGTTTCAGCCAAACTGAACTGCTCTCTCCCTGCCTTTCTCATCCTGCCTAATCTCATGTTTGTGCTTTTGTATCCCTCCTACCTGGAATGGATGTACTCTCTGGCTCTTGAAATCTGGCCTTTCCTTCAAGGCCTCACTAAGGTGCCGCCTTCCCTCTAGAGCCTTCCCTGGCTCCCTGTCCTCTGCCCCCCAGCCCCTTGCAGATGATCTTTCTTTCCTCAGGTCCAACATTCAGCCTATATCTCTCCTTTGCACTTAATATACTTGTATCAAAGTGATTTGTATTCTTGCCCTTCCCCCAATGAAGCAGGAATACTTTTTTGTATTGTCAGTACTGTGCAAACCCAGGGTCTTGTACATAGATGCTCAATGTTTACTAGATTTAATTGAATTATGTCACACCCCTCTTCAAAAATAATGCTTCCCCATTGACTGTGGTCCAGAGTCCTTAGCCTGGCATTCAAGGCCCCTCAAACGTTTTCGCTAACCTTATCATACTATTACTCCCCCATTCAAAGCCTCTACTTACCTTGCCTTCAATGGACCTTCAGCATTCCCACCTCATGCCTTTCTCTCCTACCTGGAAAGACCTAATTGCCCCTTCCCCCTACTTGCTACTAGTCTGTATCCTACTGAATTTTCAGGCTCTAACACAAGCCCTGCTTTTTGTCCATGAAGCCATCCCTGACCAGTCCAGCCCTCACATAATACTTATGGTCTGATCAACTCACTCATTTGGAACAGCAGAGACAACCTTTTAAAATTCCATAAGGTTTCACTTTCCATGAGGCTCGTTCCCTCTGTCTAGACTATAAGCTTTCTGAGACCACAGATCTGTCCACATCTTCCTTGGCTTCCCCTTCCTCCTCTGTACTGTACAGTAATCTGTACTGTACTCAAGATGGTACCCTGCATACACTTAGAAGCCATGTAATAGATACTCCGTATTTCACTGATGTGAGGCAATGAGGTGGTGCCATAGTACATAGAGCACCAGGCCCGGAGTCCTGAAGACTCATCTTCCTGAGTTCAAATCTGGCCTCAGACACTTGCTATGTGACCCTGGGTTAAGTCCCTTCACCCTGTTTGCCTCAGTTTCCTCATCTGTAAAATGAGATGGAGAAGGAAATGGCAAACTGCTCCAGTATCTCTGCCAAGAAAACCCCAAATGGGGTCAGACACGACGAAAAAGGATTTAACAACAACAATAAATTTGACTGATGTCTTCTCTTGGGTCTCTCTCAGTTAATTCTCAAGAGTTCCTCTTAGTTGTTCATTTTCCCTCACTCCTTCCTGAAGCCAATAAACTAGAAACCCTCACTCCTTCCTAAAGCCAATAAATTAGAAACTATCGGCTCCTCATAGAAGCTTCCCATTGCTGAGGCTTCCTTAGTGTGTACCCCTTTCCAGGAATGTTAATAAGCCACATTGTCAACAGACAGTAAACTCCTTCTCACCCAGCTGGTTGGGGAATGGGGTGTTCTGATAAATGACTATTTCTGGTTATTCTCAGTTACCACACTTGGAATAGCAATTTTCAGAAAATAAGAATGAGATATGCTTGACATGCTGTCTTCCCCATTAAACTGTAAGCTCCTTGAGGGCAGGGACTGACTTTTGCCTCTTTTTGTACCCTCAGCTGCTTAGCACAGGGCCTGGCACACAACAGGTACTTAATAAATGTTTCCAGATAGACTGATTGTTAAAGCCATAGTCCTGATTCAGTACATCATGAGAGGTGATTTCATCAGCATGTGCATGCACCCCTCCCACGGATGCAGACGCAGACCTTGCCATACGTTAGAGTAGGGGCCACATGTGGCCTTCTGGGTCCTCAAGTGCAGCCCTTTGACTGAATCCAGACTTCACAGAACAAATCCCCTTAATAAAAAGATTTGTTCTAAAAACTTGCACTCAGTCAAAAGGCTGCACCCAAGGACCTAGAAGGCCACATGTGGCCTCCAGGACATAGGTTCCCCACCCCTACCTTAGAATCTCCAAGAACGGCTGTGGCCCAAAGAACCAGTGGTCCACTCACTCACAATTAGTTTCTCCCCCCTTAGCTAGGCTGATTCTTGGACAACACAGAGACAGTATTTCACCAGGACCCTAAGCTATGCTGGACATAATCAGATCTTTCCTTAATAAGTGAGAATGCACTTGAGGCTTTTCAGGGCCTCTGAGTTCTCACAAATACCAATTATCCGTGTCCAGCATGGAGTAATGGATAGGCTTGGGTTCAAATCCTCCCTTGGGCATGAGCCACACAATTGGCCGTGTTAGCTCACTTTTTTCAACCTCAGTTTGTGGCAATAACGTGGCAATGATGTACCTACTTCCTAGAGCTGCTGAGGATTTAATGGGATACTATGGGTAAAGTACCTTTCAAATTCTAAACACTTATGTTGTTCTTCCTACTAGTACTAGAGCCCAGCAGAGGCATGGCTAAGAGGCCTCCATCCACACTACATCTCTGGTGAATCCCCCAAAGATGATTTGACATTCCTGTTCTCAGCTTGCTTCCTTGTCATCTGCTCTTCCTCAGAGCAGCACAGGACAGAATGGAAATTAGAAGAAGCACATGTCTGGTGACTTGAGCTTTCTAATTTGGATTTCTGATCAACACAAGTTGACTGTACTTACAAACGTGCGTCCCTCCTATCCCAACAACTTACGTACCTAAGTGGCATCGAATGCGAATATTGGTAGGTCCATAGTGCTCTGTGATAACCGTGCCAGGGCTCAGTACTGAGATACACGCATTCCCAAAGACATTGTTACCAATGCAGGTGCGAAGGCTTCCAAGCAATCGGTACGTCCGTGGGCATTTTCTGCAGTTCCTGGGAACACATACCCCCTGGTTCACCAGATAAAAGGTGAACCACTCCCCACTAGGGGTGCTATTCATTTTCCATCCTTGGGGAAGGCTGCAATTGGAGAAAGCTTTGTACAGAGTCTCAAATTCACACAGTATGGTCTGGAAGTTGCGTTCCAACAGTTCCACATCATGTTTCTGTGCGTCTCGGGAGAAATAAGGAGTGGTGGGTAAGTCTGGTAAGAAAAAGACTTCTGGCTTCTGGATGGATGGCCGGCTGTTCAGGTAGCGTCCTTGCTCCCGGATTCCTTTGTGGATCCTGCCCATGCCAGACCAGGAATAGCGTTTTGCATATTCTTGCAAGTTGTGATAGAGTTTCTGGTTAAGTCCATCGTTGTGGGTACAACGCACACACTCAGGTGAGTGGCAGTACACATATCCGTTCTGCAGCCCATTGACATCGGCGCTCTGCATGAGGGAGTTCACAGTGACGTAGGGCCGAGGTTGTTCCCGGCCTACGTGGTAACAGTACCATACAAACAAGACCAGCAGGCAGGCCACAGTAGTCAGAGCTGTAGTGTCACAGTCCCGCACCGACTGGATGCCGGTAGCGATACAGTCCCGGAGTCCATCCAGGGACCAGCTCCAATCCAGCAGCCACGCCACAGACATTTTTGTGCAGCTGTTGTTAAATGTACGTAGGATGGTCAGGCGATTTGTCCTTGGATGTCCCAAGGGAACCCACACCATGCAGGTCAGTACGGATGAAGAGGGGTGGCTTAGGATGGGGAAGGCATGACTGCAGCTGCTGCCTGGATGCTGGTATGGGCTTCATGAACGAACCTTGTCATTGGTGACCACATCTTCATTTCTGGCAAAAGTCATTGCCAAGTGGGTGGGAAGGAGTTGGTCTATGCCAGGCAAATAGGTTCCAGGTCTCCTTAGCTGGGACAAATCATTTTGAAATATCCTTGAAGCCGTCCAAGTCTGGAAAAAATGAAGACCCAGAAGTATGATGGGTTTCTCATGAATGTCTGAAAACATAAACTCCTCAATTAGATTTGATATCGCTTGGAAGGCCTGATTTCTATTTCATAAATGCTTAGTCTATATTAAGTATGGTGTGACAGAATGTACTTGTTACATACTTTATGAGACAGGCCTGGATTCCAAAGCTTCTCAAACAAAAGGCAGAAGGGGCTGTTTAAGGGGAGCCCGAGTCTTGCTTTCTAAGATTAATTATAGGATCGCTGAGCTGGAAGGGACCTCAGAGGCCGTCTGCTCCAAACCAGAAAAAGAAACTGAGAACAAGACAAGTGAGGAGACTCACCTAAAGTTGGCCAGCCACCAAGTGGGAGAGTGGGGACTGGCTTAGCACGGGAAGGTTTGAAAGTCACTTTATCTACACTGTCACATCTGAGCCTCACGAGAACCTGGTGGTGTGGAAGGGTCACTATTATTCCCATTTTTATTATACCCACAATGCTCTGTCTGATATAGGCCATGATCATGCTTCTTTGGAATCTCTAAGTCCTTGATTTGAAATACACACACTCACACCCATATGTAGACATACATACATATCAATATGTATGCATATGTATATGCATATACACACATACATGGGCACGTGTATATGTGTATACACACAGACATACACATGCATGGACACATATACATACATTACATATACCCATGCGTATGTATATACACATGCATGCATATACACACACATATATGTGCATGTATGTATCTATATATCTCCCAGCATTCCCTCACCTTCAGGGGTTGTGAAGATGAGAAAAACATACAGGATGAAACCTAAGGTCTCTGTGAACCAGGCCAGCAGACCTGTCCCTTGCCAGGAATCCTTTCCTTTTCACAACTCAAATTAAATCTACAGAGACAAGCGGTGTTGTCGTCTCCCCCTCCCTTTAGGGCTGCTGGTAGCAGTGTGTAGTGTGCACGCGCGGGCACACACACACATACTCTCTCTCTCTCTCTCTCTCTCTCTCTCTCTCTCTCAATAAATGGGAAGTAAGCATCAGAACACAATTTCTATTGCCGAATAAGTCTATAAAGTCCTTGCCCTACTCCCCAGGGCTCTCCTCCTGAACCCCAAGGGGCCTACCCGGCTGGCTAGATCCCGATGACATGAAGATGTGAGTAACAAACTTGGAGACAAAACAAATCCTGTCAGAGGGAGCCATCCTTGGTCCCAGAAAGCTGCCTGTGTAAACAAGAGACTTCTCAAAACTGAGCCGAAGTTTGTTTATTTTAGAACCAAAGCAAATGGGGCTTTCTCTTGGAATGTAAGTTCTTTGAGGGTATGGACTTTTGTGCCTATAAGTACAGGTCCTGGCACACAGTCGGTGCTTAATAAATACTTGATTAGAGACTTGCTGAGACCACCAGCCGGCACTGAATGAACCCCCACTGATCTACTAATGGGTTAGTCTCCAAATGTGCATTTTGTTTTCAGCTTTACAGAGAACAAAGTGGAAAAAGTTCCTTGATCACATTCTGGTCTCTTCCACGTTTGGGATGGATAAACAATGAGCTAAACACAAGGTCATCAGCCAGTCAAAAATATTTATTAAGCACCATGATATTTTTATTTCTAGGAGCTGTAAAATTGGGGAGATTGGAAGAGAGCAGAAGCTGTCATGGCACTGGACCAAAGATCTGGAGCTGGAGGGGCCTTGGAGATCTTCCTGTCCAACCCTTTCATCCGACATATCTGATATGGGAAATTTGAGTAAAGAAAACATAGGAAAGTAAATCTGGGATTTCTGAGTATTGAGGACACAAAGAAAATACCTTCTTCCCCTAAAAACCAATGAGCAAAGAGTTTCATTCCAGGGAATCCTTTTATGCTTTAATAGGTTCATCCTGAGATTATTGAAAAGGAAAGGGGGAGGGCAGGTATGTTATGTAATTATTGGGTGGAAATAAAGGTTTTTGGGGCCTCTGGCATCCTCCCCACAACCCTCCTTCCCTCAGCCCTCCCCCCACTCCACAGTTGCAGTTTGTTTCCCCTTTTGGGCAAGGAAGACAAAGGTGAGGCCTTTTAAATTCATGAATTCCTTTCATGGAAGGAAGGATTCCTGGAACCTGTGTGTGGTCTACCTGAGTGGTAATAAGACACTTTTATCAAGCAGGGATCATCTGGCCAAACCATAATGACCTGCTTCAATTTGGATTTTCAGTCTCTATTGTGGGGAAAGGGAAGCAATCCTCTGAAAGACTATTATTTGGGGAAAAAATAATTTAACAGCCAGGGATCTATTAAGTAGAAATCCAAATTAGGCTCTCTAGTCATAAATATTTCCCAGCTGGGTGATGCAGTGGATAGAGCACCGGGCCTGGAGTCAGGAAGACCTGAGTTGAAATTTGGTGACCCTGGGCAAGTCAATTCACCCTGTTTGTCTCAGTTTCCTCATCTGTCAAATAAGCTGGAGAAGGAAATGACAATCCACTCTAGTATCTTTACCAAGAAAACCCCCAATGGGGTCATGGGGAGTCAGACACAACTGAACAGATCACAAATGTTTCAGTCAAACATGATACAGAAACACATCAGCAGAGATGTTGATCTGAGTTCTACATATTAACAGGAGAACTGAAGGGTTGCACCTACAGATGCGGCCCATTTCTCCCCCTAAAAAGCAGTATCTTAGATATAGAGAGAAAGGCTGAAATGATAGATGTCTGGAGGAAACAAAAGGCCAAGATCTCCAATCCTCTGCCCATAAGAGCATAAACAGTCAGAGTGAAATGAGGACTTTTCGTAGCCGTGTCAGTTGTTCTGGGTGACTGGCCAACTTATGCCGTCAATAGCTGACCTTCCGATAGGACTCTCAGCACATAAATTATCTTGTCTGATCATTACAGCAACCCTGCTGAGAAGAAGTGCTGTTATTATTCTCATCCTGCAGGGGAGGAAACTGAGGCCCAGAGAAGGTCAACAGCTTTGCCTGGGAACAATGTCTGATGCAAGATCTGAGCACGAGTCTTAAGCCTTGAAGTCGGTGAGACTAAGTCCAGGGCTCTTGACACCACGCCCTGCTGCTTCTTAAATCACTGTGCCCATGATCAACAGCTAGGGCCATCAGTCTTTAATAACCCACAAGGCAGAAGAAGCAACCACACAAGTGACTCTAAGAGTGGAAAGTAGGTGAAGAATTGCCAGAATCCATCCTTCCTTTGGAAGGAAACAAGCACTGATTACACATCTCCATGCTCTGTGCCAGTCATGATGCTACACATTTTTACAAATATGTATTTCATTATCTAGACCGGTCTCCTCATTGGATTGATGGGGAAACTGAGGCCTGGGTATCTGTCATTTTCCTGGGAGCATATCCCATCGGTGATAGTGCCAGAGCTAGAAGCCAAGCTTTGTTGAGTGTTTACAACATGCTGGACTTGTGTTAACTCTAAGAATAAAATTAATAACAAGCAAAAAACAAAAACAAAGCACAAATATGTATTTCATTTGATCCTTACAACAGTCCTGGGAGGTAAGCACTGTTACCATCTCCATTTTATAGATGGAGAAACTGAGGGCTGGGAAGGTTATGATTTTCCCAGGACCACATAGCTACAGGAGTCCTGGAGTCCAGATTCAAAGTGGATTAGATAATTTGCCCGAGGTCACTCGGCTTATAATAAATGGCAAGACCCACACTCAAACCCAAGCTTCCTCTACAGCTCCAGTATGATCAAGTCTGAGCCTGGTCTGGCTAGTCTAGACTGGAAAAAAAAAGTCCAACATCATTGGCCCAGGCCTGCAGAGAAGCTGCAGCTTGACCCAATCTCGTGGCTGCCTCTCCTGGAGCCTTTGGAAAATCTTTGTATCTCTTTGAGTGCTACAGTGTTTTGGGCATGATGACAACACCAACTCACATTCACACAGCATTTCACAGTTTACAAAGCACTTGGTTCTCGGCAACCTGTGAGGCAGAGTGTCAAGATCATTAACCTGCTTTGACAGATGAAGAAAAGGAGCCTCAGGAAAGTTAAGAGACTTGACCACGGTGTCCCAGCTAGTATGTGACAGGGCTGGCTTTCTGATGTCAAATCACCATGTCTCTGTGCTTAATAAATGTTTGTAGCATGTATGAATGCCCGGTAACTGCTGAGGCTAACTGGTACCTTGCAGCTGAGACAAGGCTACTACCCAGGGTGGCAGTCCTGGAGCCTTTCAACCTTCGATCACCCTGTCTGCAACTATCACCCCTTCCCTTCAAATATAGACTTGGATAGCTTTCAATGCAACGGGTGGTCTTCCCTGAAAACTAGCAGGATTTACTCCAGAAGCATGGATTAGGTACCTCCTATGGGTCAGGCCTTGGGGATATACACCCACTCTTTGAGCACCTACTATGTGCAGAGCCTGGCACCAAAATAAGTGGAAGCGTTTGTCACTCAAACAGGATGCAATCTAATAGATATACTGTGTCTACCAGAAACTCTTCCATGACCTGTCTGGGGGGGGGGCGGTAAACTGTAGAATCTGGAGAAAAAGGGCCTTTAAAAGAACATCCAGTTATGGAAGCACAGAATTTCAGGGCTGGAAGGAGTCTCAGTGGCCTTCCAGTCCAAATCACACCTGAACAGAAACCTTCTCCAAAGAGGTAGGCAATTAGCCTCCACTTGAAGCTAGCCAATGAAGGAGAACTCCCTATCTCTCAATGCAGCCTATTACACTTTGGGATAACTCGAATGGTTAGGAAGTTGGCCCTTCATCCAGCTTAAATCTGCCTCTTGGAACTTCCGATCCCTCCCTGAGGTTCTGGCATCTAGGACCAAACAACAAATGTAAGCTTATTTGCATGACAGCCCTGAGTCTTCTCCAGGCAAGGCAACCCCAGTTCCTCCAAATGATCCCAGAAGGATACGAACCCAAGGCCATTCACCATGCTGGTTGCCTTCCTTTGGATACTCGGGAGCTTTTCAATGCCCTTCCTAAAAAGTGATGCCCAGAATGGAGCATACTGCTCCTTGTGTTTCTAGACCAGGACAGAGTAGGGGGGGACTATTACATACAGATGAAGACTGCACTGGCCTTTTTTTGGCCACCACATCACACCATTGACTCAAGTTAAGCTTTCAGGCCATTAGAATCTCCAGATTTCTTTCTTTCATTTTTTAATTAATACAAGCTGCCACCTAACCATGCCTGTGTCGCCCTTCTTGTACTTGTGACATCCATTCTTTGGACCCAAGTGCAAGAATGGACATTTATCCTCACTAAATTTCACTCTATTCCATTCGGCCCAATGTGGTCTGTCATGCTATACTCCATTCCCCCATTTTTACAGATGGGAAAAAGGCCCAGAGAGGGTCACAGAGACAGTAAGAGAAGTCAGGATCTGACACCAAGCCTTTGACTCCCTTCTGAAATCTTTTCCAGCTTTACTTCTCCGATTCAATGACCCCCAAATCTAGGTGCTATTCCGTAGGCTCGGGGAGGTGGGGGCTTTAAGGGCCAGTCTAATTTCTCATCTCATTATAAAGCCTACCCTTAGGGAGCTCTAATCAAAAGGGGACAGTCTAGGCGGGGGCAATCAGGGCTGGGGCAGGTCAGGAGAGGCCCTTCCAGAGAAAAGCGACTTTCCCCTCCCCCATTCCTAGCATTTGGAGGCAGAGAGAGATAGAGAAGAGAGAGTAGGTGGGAGGAGAGGAGGCGGGGAAAGGGGGGAGATAGGGAAGGGGGAGAAATGGAACCAGGAAAGAGTGGAAGGGGGAAGGGAGGAGAGAGGGAAAGGGAGAAGTGAGAAGGGACAAGGAAGGAAGAGAGGAAGAGGAAGAGGGAATGAAGAGTCAAAAGAGCGGGGAGAAAGGAGAGGAGAGGGATAGTTGGGAGGGGGAGGAAGAAGATGGGGAGGGGGGGAAAGAGGATGATGGGAAGGGGGAGGGAGATGGGGAAAAGGGACAGTGATGGGGTGGAAGGATGGAGAGGGATGGAGAGAAGGAGGAGGGATGGGGAGGCAGAATGGAGAGGGAGATGAGCAGAGGGCGGTGGGAGCCGCCGACCCTTCGGGCCGGGCTGGAGGCAGGGGGCTCCTCCTCCTCCTCCCCCCTCCCCAGCCTTCCTCCTCCTCCTCCTCCTTCTCCATCCCTGGGCGCTCCTCGCTCCCTTACCTGGCTCCGGCCGCACCCCGGGCCGGGGGCTGAGTCCGCCCTCGGCCCGCCCGGCCGCCCCCTCCTCCTCCTCCTCCTTCCCCCCTCCGCCGCTGAACCGGGATGCCTCCTCTTCCTCCACCGCCGCCGCCGCCTCCCCGGCCCCGACCCGGTTGCTGCCGCTGCGCTCGCTCCGCGGAGCCGGGCGGGGGAGGGACCACAACTCCCACAATGCGCCGCGCCGGTCCCGGGCCACGATTGGAGAGGCGGTGACGGGGGGCGGGGACGAGGAGGGAGGTGAGGGGAGGGGGCGCGCACTGCTAGGCGCGGGAGCGCGCAGGGTGCCTGGGCAGGGGAGGAGGAGAAGGCAGCCGAGGCTCCGCGGAGGCGCAGAGCGGGCGGGCCGGACCAGTCCGTGGGGCTCGAGCGGTGGTCTCCGTGGCCTTGCCCTTGAAGGGTGGGGATCCCAGCGCCAGGACCGTCCAGTGCAACCTGCACAGCAGCAGACCCAGCAGCCTCTGCTTGGATACCTCGAGTGACGGGAAGCTCATGACCTCTTTCGACAGCCCATCCCACTTAGGGCAGAAGGGAGGAAGGATCTGAAGACCTTTTCCCTGACCTTTGCAGCTTCTGCCCATTGCCCTGGGTCCGAAAGAACCAGTCCAACCTTCTTCCATGCCCCGCCCCCCCCCCCCCCCCCCCCCGCCTCAGTGCTTTAAGGTTTTCAAAGCCCTTTACCAATAAAACCTCATTGGGTCCTCATCACAAACCCCGCGAAGTAGGTGCAATTATTACTCCTATTTTACAACGGAGGAAACTGAGGCAGACAGGCGAAGTAATTTGCCCAGAGTCACCCAGCTAGTAAGTGTCTGCGGGAAGATTTGAACTCTGGACTTCCTTATTCCAGGTCCAGCAAAATTATAAAGAAAAAAAAGGGAGACGAATTTGAAAGGATTCGGAACTCTAATTATTCCAGAGGACCGAAGAGAAAGCGCTATCCACCTCCTGACAGAAGAGTGACGGACGCTGCACGCCACCCTGTTGTAGGGGTCAGTAGGGACCGCTTGGACCACAGGACTCCAATACTGTCAATGGGGTTTTCTTAGCGCAGATACTGGAGTGGTTTACCATTTCATTCTCCAGCTGCCTCCCTAAAGAATCCTAAATAGGAGACCTGACATCTGGTCCAATATATGAACGGGGATGTGAGATTCAGCGAATTGCCTCCTTTCGAGCTTGGAGGCAACTAACTGTGAATTAAGTAGGAAGGACCTCTCAGTCAGCCTCTTGTCCTGTCCTTCTCTTAGATGAATCATAGACCATTCCTTAGAGCATCAGAGCAGTACGGGACCTCAGAGATTATTGAGTCCATCCTTTCATTGGTCGGATGAGCAAACAGACCAGGAGAGGAAAGAAGTCTCAGGAATAGGGGATGGGGGCATAGCGTCACTGTCTTCATGCATCTGAAGGTCTGCCTTATGGGAGAGGAAGTATACTTGTTTGGCTTGGGAGCCAGCGATGAGTGGAAGTCACAGAGAGGCAGATTTAGGTTGGACCAGCTTTCTTGAAATGAGAGCGGTCCAGAAAAGGAATGGGCTATCTGAGTGATAGGATCTTGAATTTAGAGACGGACCCTAGAGGTCATCCCTGGATTTCTCCTCTATGACCCCCCCCAACTGACTTGACCTTGATATTGACTCTTCGAGGGTGCCCTTTTCTATCTCCCCCTCCCACTCCCATTTCTAGAACCCTGACCTACTATCAAAACAACCCTGCCATTGTTCCTGGACGGTGACGGTGTGTCTCCCTGGCCAACCATTAGAATGTAGTCTCTTTGATGGCAGACACTATCTTTGCTTTTTAGTATTTGAATCTTCTGTACCTACTTGGCACGTAGTTGACAATTAATACATTTTTTATTCATTCATTTATTCACCCCATCATTTTACACTTGAGGAAATCAAAGTCTAATGAGGTTGGTCTTGCCCAAAGTAACAGAGTTAGTAAGTGACAGAGACAGGATTTGAGCACAGGTTTTTCAATTCCAAATTCAAAGTTCTTTCTAAAGCAACCCTGATTCCTGCTCCCTGCAGATCTCCAGATGGAGGCTGGATGAGTTTCCTTGTGTGCTACACAGAGGATTCTCATACTGACTGGGGTTGGACTATATGACCTCTGCTGTCCTTTCCAACTCTTGACATTCTGTGAAATAGCTGACTAATCCTAGATTATATGGGTAGCTAGGGGGAGAACTCAGTCTCCTTAATGCTAATCTATCTGCTGCGTGACCTAGGCTTTTCTTTGGAAGTTCCACATCCCAGAACTCTGTCCATTTTTGGTCTTTGTATTCCCAGTGCTTAGCACAGTGCCTGACATGCAGCAAGTGCTTAATAAATGCTTATTGACTGCTTCAATGTCACCTCTCAATGCTAATGCTATTGCCTCAGTTTCCTCCTCTACTAAAAGGTATGTGGGGATAGGGGAAGCAATGTTCATACTTTGTTCCAGCTCACGAACCACAGATAAAAACCCACTGTGGATTTGTCCAAACGGGCACAGTCAGTGATTGCAATTTCATGTAGAATTGGAACCCTCTCTTGACAAAGACTTTACCTAACAGCCAGGGTAAATTCCCCATTCTGGGACTGAGAAACAAAGGGACAGCTGAGGGAGGACTCACTGCTTTAACAGATGAGAATGAGACTTGTCTGCTATCATGGAAGCTTTGATGCTCTAAGGGGACCCCTCCTCCAAAGTACCTCCTAATAAGTAAACCTAAAAAGTACCTCCTAGAGTTGCCACACTCTATCATTTAATAATATCCCAAGTTTAAGACCATCTAGTGCCACCACATCATTTGCAGGGGAGGAAACAGGCTCTGACAGGTTATGGAACCTACCCAAGGTCACACAAAAAGTTAATGCAGAACTGCATTCCTCTTCCCACACCTCCCCCAGCTCCCCTATAACTTTTTTTAGCCTCTGTGTGTTTTTAAAACAATCATTTGTTTTCTCTCCCTCCCTCTTCCCCTATTCCCATTTGGACAACAGAAATCCTTTCCTAAATAAACCTTCCTAACAAATATTCATAGTCCAACAAAACAAATCCTCACATTGGCCATGTCCCAAAATATGTGTCTCATTCTGCATCTTAAGTTCATCAGTCTTTTGGCAGGAGGTGGCTGGTGTGCTTTATCTTTGGTCCCCTGGAATAATGGTTTGTCATGCCATTGATCAGAGTTTCAAAGCCTTTCAAAATTGATTTTTCTTCATAATATTGCCGTCATTGAATAAATTGTCCTCCTAATCTTACTTCACTCTGCATCAGTTCAGAGAGGTCTTTCCAGTTTCCTCTGAAATTGTTTCTTATGATATAATAGTATTCTATTGCATCCATATACTGCAATTTGTTTAGCCATTCCTCAATAATTATTTGCTATTATGAAAACAGATTCTATCAAAATTTGTGTATGTATTGGTCCTTTTCTTTCTTTGATCTCTTTGCGATATTTAATGCCCAGTAGTGGCATCACTGGATCAAAGCCACAGTTTACTGGCCTTTGGGGCACAGTTCCTAATTGCTTTCCAGAATGGTTGCACCAATTCTCAGCTCCGCCAACAGTGCATTAGTGTCTTTCCTCACAGCTCTACCATTTGTTATTTTCCTCTTTTGCTGTCTCTCTGGCTTCTCTGTCTTTCTTCAAGTCCCAGCTAAAATCCTACCTTCTACAAGAAGCTTTTCCCAATTCCCCTTAGTGGGGGCGGGTGCCTTCATTCTGTTGATTACCCCCAGTTTATCCTTTACATAACTTGTTTCTACTTAGTCACTGGCTTGTTGTCTTTCTGTTAGACTATGAGCTCCTTGAAAATAGGGACTTGTTTTGTTTCATTTTGTATTTTTGTTTTCATTTTCTTTGCATCCCCTTTCATTAGTACAGTGTCTGGCACATAGTAGGTCCCTAATAAATGCTTATTGACTGACATGGAACCTCAGGTTGATTTAATTTGTATATCTCTGTTAGTGAATTGGGACTTTTTAAAAAAATATTCTTGTTAGCTTTGATTTCTTCCCTTGAAAGCTGCCTTTTTATATCTTTTGACCATTTATCAATCAGCAATTAGCTCTTATTTTTATAAATTCAGATCAGTTTTCTTATATATCATGGATATGAGATCTTTATCAGAATATTTGACTGCAAAGATTGTTTTCCCCCAATTGCCTGTTTCCTTTCCAATTTTAATTGTATTGGTTTTATTTGTGTAAAAACTTTAAAATTTTATGTAATAAAAACCTCCCGTTTTATCTTATGTGAACTTCTCTATCAGTTGTTTGGTCATGAACTTTTCTGCTATCCTCAGGTTAGCAAGATAATTTCTCCTTGTTCTTGTCATTTGTTTATGAGGTCACCTTTCATGTCTAAGTCACACACCCATTTGGATTTGATTTTAGTATATGGTATGAGATTGTGGTTTATACATATTTTCTGCCAGGCTGCTTTCCAGTTTCTCTAGTAGTTTTGTCAAATTATGAGTCCTACTGACTTACCCCAATAACTGGGTTGACCTCTACAAATTTAAAATATTTACTGAAAAATCAGTCAGCCTTTTGCAAAATTTAATTCACATTCTGCTCCTGAGTCCAGCATATCTTTTTTTAGACTATACTTGCATTCTGTCTGGTCATTCTTGGTGACAAGAAGGCAGTTCCAGGACTGGGCTTTTTGCTTCTCTTGGGAGTAATTTCTTGGATCATAGTATCATCAGGCTAGAGCTAAAAGGGACCTCAGGGGCTATCTGTTCCAAAGCCAGTATTTTGCAGATGAGAAAACAGACCCAAGGTTATAACTTGCCCACAATTATACAAGTAAATGTCAGAGACAGGATGTCAAAGATGCTTGACAACTGATCCAGGAAGAATGCCCCCCTCCCTTCCAGACCTCTCCCCCAATAGAGATGTATAGAAAAGCTTCTCCTACCTCTTTTGGAAGCATGCTGCTTGGAGGCTTTACCAACTCTCTTTGGCACATGTAGCAAGGGGAATATAAGTATTTCTCTCCTCTTTCATTCCTCCACACTACTGATGTCAGCTAAAATCTGAGTGCACATGGAATAACAATATATGCTTGCCTAGGAGATCTCAAGGCTGGACCTCAGCTTCCTTCCTACCTCTTCTGTTTCTAGCCTTAGAGGTGACCTACGAATTTAAGGAGTCTGGAGTTCCTAAGTCAGTGCAGGCTGCCCAGTGGGAGGTATTTCCTGCTTACTCTACTTCTTTGAGCAAGAGACAACCAAGGCCAGGAGATTACTCAGCTGAAAGAACTAGAAGAACCCAAGCAGTGCCTTGGATGTTCAGTAGATACAGACCTTGAAGGTTTCTTGGACAGTGCAGTCCTGAGGTGAAGGCTCAACATCTGTGGGCAGTCCCACAAAATTGTCTTTACCTCCTGGAAGAGTGTAATTGGTGATGGGATAATGCTTTATGTTTTTAACAAGTCTTTGGTGTTTTAAGAATTGTTTTTTCAGCAGAAGGAGTAAACAGCTCCCACTTACCTGATACCTACTCTGTACCATGAGTAATGTTAGTCCTTTTGAGGGGAGCCCTAGACATGAGCCATATCTAAGCTTTGCAGTAGAGATTTTCCTTGGAATGCCAGGGTGAGAGTGTAATGAACTTGAGAGCTCTGAGAAAAACCTGAAACCCCCAGGAGGTGGGGACCACCAGGCTGCCTAAGGAGGGGATAACTATCCCAGGTAGGAAAAAAGGAGCAGGTTAAAACTTCCATGCCAATTGGTAATGAGGTCAGCCATGAGTGGCCATAGTACTTCCAGCCTAGGCAAGATAGGGAGACCAAGTCTCAGAAACCAAATCAAACCCTCATTTTGGGATCAGGCTCCCTCAGGATGGAACCTGGTTCATGTGAGTCCACACCAGGACCTCATCCCAGCCATGGGAGACAATAGGATTTGTCAGGTGGATGGTTCAGACTTGAATCATACAACTGAGACCAATTTCCCTCAAGGGAGAGAGAAAAGAGCCACTTGAAATCTACCTCATGTGCCCCTGGAAAACATTCTTTATACCCCATGGGAGAGAAGTACTCTTTAACTCTTCTCTGTATACCTAGAAGAGATTCTCTTTGACTTGCCAAGTGAGGGGGGCAAATCTCGCTGAAGATTAGAGCCCCTGGAAATCAGGAGCTCTTAGGAGTTCTACAGTTAATGTCCAGTGTTGATCGTCCTTAAGCAGATCAGGAGCTCCCTCTGCTGGGCAGAGTGGGGCAGGATCATATAGTACAGCAGCTCTTGATATGTCAGCCTCTGGGCCTACCTCTGTTTGGGTGGAAGGGAAATGCTGCATATGACTTCTTTTCTTGTTTTTTTTTTTTTTTGATGTTTCCTTTTCCCAATTAACAAGCTTTTATTCTCTCTCCTCATAGCTTTCCCACCCCCCCACCATTGTAAGAAAAAGAGAGAAAACAAAACCTTTACAATAAACAAAAAAAATTAATCACTTAACCTTTATCTGCCTCAGTTATCTCATTTGTGAAATGGGGATAATAATAGCACCTACCTCCCAGGGTTGTTGTGAGGGTCCAATGTGATATCTATAAAATTCATTTAACACTGAGCCTGACACACAGTAAGCATTTAATACTTGTTTCTGTTCTCTCTTCCTTCTCCTTTCCCTCCTTCCCTTCCTTCCTTCCTTCCTTCCCTCCTCCTTCCTCCTTCCCTCCCTCTTCCTTCCTTCCTCCTTCCTCCTTCCCTCCCTCTTCCTTCCTTCCTCCTTCCTCCTTCCTTCTTCCCTCCCTCTTCCTTCCTTCCTCCTTCCCTCACTCTTCTTTCCTTCCTCCTTCCTTCTTCCTTCCTTCCTTCCTTCTTTCCTTCTTTCCTCCCTTTCTTCCTCCCTCCCTTCTTCTTCCTTCCCTTCTTCCATTCTCCATCCCTCCTTCGCTCCCTCTTCCTTCCTCCTTCCTTCTTCCTTCTTTCCTTCCTCCTTCCTTCCTTCCTTCCTTCTTTCCTTCTTTCCTCCCTTTCTTCCTCCCTCCCTTCTTCTTCCTTCCCTTTTTCCATTCTCCATCCTTCCTTCCCTCCCTCTTCCTTCCTTCCTTCCTTCCTTCCTTCCTTCCTTCCTTCCTTCCTTCCTTCCTTCCTTCCTTCCTTCCTTCCTCCCTCTCTCCCTCCCTTCCTTGTCCTGTGAACTAATGTGGCCAAAGGCATAAAACAACACTCCCACAAAATTGGTGGCTTCCCATGGGCATCCATGCTTATACCTCCTTCTTAGGATTCCTTAGCTTTCCTCAAGGGAAGTACTACCTCCTATGGGAAGGTTTTCCTTATTAAACCAGTCAGCAAAGCTGTCTTGTTTTCAAATCAATCCATAAGCATTTATTAAGCACCAGCTCTGTGCCAGGCACTGGGAACACAAATGCAAGGGTGAAACAGAATCAGCTCTCAGGGAGCTCAGCCCTAAGCACATGTGCACTGGGTATTCTCTTTCCTTTTTTATCTTCCTGGGCTGGAGCTGCTCTCCATGATAGATTCAGAGCTGGAAGGGTCCCCAGTGCCCATTTAGTCCAACTCCTTCATTTTACCAATGAGAAAAATGAGCCATGGAGAGCAAAAGTCACTTAGGGAGTCTGGGGCAGAGCACGGATTCAAACCCAGCTTCTCTGGCTTGTGAGCCAATGTACATTCCCCTACCCCCTGCTACATATCTTGTGCTGACGTGTTCATACAGTGGGTACTGAACAGCTGTTGTCTGCCAACAGGTTCACTTCATTCTCAAATGTCAATGTCTATACTGATACACATTTACATGCTGTATCCCTATCATCCCTCCAATGGAATGTAAGCTTTTGGAGGGCAGGAATGGTTTTTCATTTTATCTTCGTATCCTCAGAGTATGGCACATAGAAGGTGCTTCTTAAATGTTCACTGGACCCAAACATTTATGTAGCTTCAAAACAGGGTTGAATCCTATTCCAGTGACCAGAAAGATCCAGACAGGGGAGGCTGAAAGGAATCTGGTATTGACATTGGGCTAATGTGGGGCCAGGGTAATGAGCGGTAGAACCAGAATGAGAGCTTGGACTGACACGATTCCCACTTATACCGCATTGGCTCTTAGAAATCCCATAGCTTCTTCACCATTCCTATCTTAAGTACTTTAGGTAGCCTGAGCTGAGTGTGTGGAGCATTTGGTCAGACATCAAAGATGCCGAGGTCATCCGTTACATCCCAGGCCATCACCAGCCACCTTGACTTTTGTCTTGCCACTGAACTTTGATGACTCTGGAGGCAAGACTGAGGCTGACTTTAATCCAATTCATGCACACATCACCCCCTGATGTTATCTGTCTTCTTCAAAAATGAAGGATGAACAAGTTAAGATCATTATTTTGTGTGTATTTGTGTATTGTTTTTGCCCAGAACTGTTTAGACCCTGATGCTTTTATCAGAGAAAGCACATATTGATTGAATCAATGTCTGAGGTATGAATTAGGTGTGAGCAAATCCTGATCATTTCCCTGGATGTGACAGGAAATCAGTTTGGGTTCGTTTTGGGACTTGGTTGTACCCTGTGGGGCTTATGGATAATCAGTCAATTTGGAATCAAGATGCCTTCAGTCAAGCCCTTGAGGAGGAATCAGTGGGGAATGTGGGTGGTGGGAGGAGGGAAGAGTACTTCAGTCTTAGCCTTGACCTGCGTCTCTTCCTTCTCCTATTTCTCCTCCTCCCTCCCAACTTCGTCTCATGACCAAAGAGATTTACACATCCTCATCGTCATTCTTTCAATGTCCGCAGGACAGCAAGGGCTGATGGTAATGCCTATATTGGGAGCCAAGGATGAACTGGATGGATATGCTAAGGAAAGGCAAATTCAGAACTACAAGGCACCCAGTAGAAAACTACATCATCCCTAGGGGATATATCCTGAGGACTCTAACAAAAAGACTTCCAGGAATTATGAATTACCATTTTGGCACACGTGCCATTTAAGCTTGAACTCACTTTCCTCTGGACTATGTAGGTACTTGTGGGAGAGTGTGTCACAGACTTTTTGGGGTAGGGATGTTTGGTACCAACTATACCATCCTAGCCAATATTTATTTTTTGTAAGCTAATTGACTCACTCTATCAGAAGTGTGAATGAAGTCTGGCTAACTAATTGACAATAGCCAATAATCTTAGGAGAAGCACACCAGTGGGGGATGGGGAACTATAGTACTAGAAGAACTACTTCCAATTCTTTGGAGATACCTCTAGAGCTCTGAAGGGTGAAATATTAGTTGATCCCCAGAGCCCCAGCCTTCTGGTGCCAGTGTGGGTTGGGAAGTAAGTCCAGAGTCTGTGCTACACCAGTCGGATTGATTCTTCTCTTTTGAGTTGCCCACAAGGGGGACATACCCAGCAGCAATTGAAACTCCCCATGGGAGAAGTTCCTGATCTCCTGTTACAAGCATATGCAACTCCTGTAACACACCTACTGCCACCAGAGATGAGTCACTGAGTTAGGGTGTGGGTGGGGGAAGGCGGGGAATGCTGCTGCCTCTGCAGCCCATCACCCCAGACCAGAAAGCCTCCCACTTCACTCCCCTCCTTCTACAGCTGCCACCAGAGCAGTATCTGGGCCACCCCAAGGAAAATGCTTGCAGCCCTCTCACTGACAACAGTCTCTGGCCAGCTGCCTCTGTGCATTGCAGGAAGCCAGAGTTTCCTGGATCACCTGGAAGAACCTCCCTGAATAAGCATTTGTCTATTTCCTCTGGGGCTCATTATTACTAACATTCGTAGAGGTACCAAGGTCAATACTGCCCAGCCAGATCTGTTAGTCCCAGGGACCATTGTGATAAGCTTAGGCACATTGCAGTAACTTACCATGGATTGCTTGCCTACATAGAGTGAGTTTCCCTTTGGATTTATTGTGAGTTAATCTGGTTCTCATATATCCAGGCAGGGGTGGTGAGTGAGATTGAGATGACGTATATCATGTTTCAGGTTTTTTGAAAAATTCGTTTTGCAAGATTTCAACTGTGCCAATATCGCAACATTTCATCCTTATTCCCTCCCCATCCCCCCTCCTCCCAGAGCCAGTCTAGGCTGAGAATTCCTCAGAGTCCTGTCAAGGCTATCCAGTGGTACAGAAGTTCATGGTTCAGTCTTTGGAAAATGGCTGCCTGGCAGATGACATAAGTGCCCTAACTAAAGATGAAACACTGTTCTGCTCTGAGACTCACTGAGCTGTGGGCTGACTGACCAGTCATGATAACCACATTGGAGAAGGGTCACTTGGACACACTCAATTGGAATCTCATTCAGCCTCCTTATTCTACAGTGGAGAAAAGGGCAGGGTCCAAAGGAGGGGAGGGACTAGCTCAGGGTCCCATAGTTAAACTAGAGACAGATCTAGGATTGAGATCCAGGGCTCAACCCCAGGCTGGTGTTCTTTCCACTATTTCATATACCCTTGAAGCATTAGAAACCTTCTTCTTCTTCTTCTTCTTCTTCTTCTTCTTCTTCTTCTTCTTCTTCTTCTTCTTCTTCTTCTTCTTCTTCTTCTTCTTCTTCTTCTTCTACTTCTTCTTCTCCTCCTCCTTCTCCTCCTCCCCCTCCTCCTCCTCCTCTTTCTCCTCCTCCTCCTCCTCCTCCTTCTTTTTGGATAAACTATCAGACAAGATATGATATTCAGCCCTCTTAACTCTACTCTGTGTCGGTATGGAGCCAGAGAGCCTGACTCCAAATTCCAAGTTTGTCCCTTTGTCCTCACAAAGATTTAGAGCTGGGAAGAGATACTACTACTATTACTACTGCTACTACTACTACTACTACTACTACCACCACCACCACCACCACCACCACTACTACTAGTACCAATAAGCATTTATATAGCATAAAACAATTTACAAATATTACTTAATGTTTATCCTGGAAGGTAGCTGTTATCTAGGCCATCCAGTCAAATAACTTCATTTTATAAATAAGGAAACCGAGACATTCATTTCTCTAATGAATGATGTGGCTTGCCCAAACACTGTAAGGATCATCTAAGATCATTAACCTTCACCTTCCACAGATGATGCACAGAATCATGCAATTTTCAGAGTTGGAAAGGATCTCAACAGCCATCTAGTCTCAGGAAGGCTCATTATAATGTACTCAACAAGTGGATATCCAACCTTGCCTCTTTTTTGAGGCAATTGGGGTTAAGTGACTTGCACAGGGTCACACAGCTAGTCAATGTCTGAGTCTGGATTTGAACTCAGGTCCTTCTGATTCTAGAACTGGTGCCCTGTGCACTGTGCCACCAAGCTGCTCCCATCCAACCTTTTCTTAAAAACTTCCAAAGAGGAGAAACCTGCTGCTTCCCAGGAGAGACCATTAACCTGTGGGAAATTTTTCCTGACACTGGACCCAGATTTATCCCTTTATAATTTTCTCTTATTCCTCCTTTTACCTCCCTCCTCCCTCTTCCTTTTCCTTGTCCTGTCCTCCCTTTACCCCAATGTCATATTTCAGTCTGGGGAAGAATAAGCCTGTTCCATGAGAGTCCAGTCATATACAGTATGGAGCAGTGGGAAAAACAGGTGTCAGAGGCTCTGGGTTCTAAATCTGTCTGCCATGCACTCTCTACCTGTGTAACCTAGGGCAAGTCACTGAAACCTCAATCTCCCCAGCTAAAAATGGGGGGGGGGCTTGGACAAAGTGATCTCTCTGAGGACTCTCCCAGTTCTAAATCTCTAGATTCATGTTGGACAAGATAAGACAAGACTTTTGCCAAGCTAGCAAAATCAGGAACAGAATCTTCTGCTCCACCGAATCTCTTTATGCTTAAGTGCAGTCTCAAATAGACAGATGACTCTTACCTTGTGAATTTGGTTGCCATGTTGTCTCTGCTCTTGGCATCAATAGTAAGACAAAGCGTGGAAGAGTGAAAGGAAGAGACAGCTCCAATCAGAGCAGCTTCATGCTCTGGATATTCATTGCAATTGGTAAATTAAGCAGGATAGAAAGAAACAGGATCGTATGCTGAGAAGTGCTAGGCCAGGAGCCCCAAGACATGAGTCTGATGCACAGCTTTGTCACTGGCTTGTTGGTTGACCCTGGACCAGTCCTTTCCCTCTCCTTGTGGCTCCATTTTCTCAATTGGAAAATAAGGAGGTGGGTTTCTTCCAGCTCTAGCATCCTATAAATTTGTGACTGATTGTTGACCTTCCAGGTCTAAATTCTATCATTTTAGACACTTCCAAGAACATCATATATTAGATTTTTTTTCAGGAACAAGTGATTTTGAGGTTTTGTATTTTTCCCATCAATAGGAGAAAAAAAATCCATCAAGGAAGTGCTCAAATTTCTATAATAGTTAGAACAAAAGTAAGCCAAATGACAAAAGCAAAGGACAGCAATGACAAGCTTATAATGTGGCATGAATGAAAAATGATAAAAATACATATTCCCTTTGAATTATTTTTTAAACCTGTGTATAAAAATAATTCAAGTCTCCCTTCCTTCACAGTCTTCCATCTCACCTTCTGCCATATGAATCTGACAGCTGTTAGCTAAAGCTGTTATCTTTCATTTCACATTACTGCCTTGGAAAGTGTTCCCGCCTTCCCCTTCTCCCCCATGAAATGCATGTCTTACAAGTTGAGCTTATCTTTTTTAGAACTGTGTGTAGGAGGTAAATTGGTATGCAAGAGATTTTGGGTTCATTTAGCAAGCTTATTAACAATCATATTGCTGTTGTTATATCATGATTTAAAATCTTTGAGGCCCCAACCCAATCGTGCTGTCTGGGAACAATGGCCTCTCTGAAGTCAGAAGCCCAGAAACATGTGAATCTGTCCTGCCCGGTGTCTCCTATGGACTAATTTTCAAAAAAAAAAATAGGGGATCAGCAAGAAATTGGAATCTAAGAATCCTCCTTTCTTTATTTCTCTCTTCCCTTGCCTTCCCTTGCCTTCCCTTGCCTTCCCTTGCCTTCCCTTCCCTTCCCTTGCCTTCCCTTCCCTTCCCTTCCCTTCCCTTGCCTTCCCTTGCCTTCCCTTGCCTTCCCTTGCCTTCCCTTGCCTTCCCTTGCCTTCCCTTGCCTCCTTCCCTTCCCTTCCCTTCCCTTCCCTTCCCTTCCCTTCCCTTCCCTTCCTTCCCTTCCCTTCCCTTCCCTTCCCTTCCCTTCCCTTCCCTTCCCTTCCCTTCCCTTCCTTCCCTTCCCTTCCCTTCTTTTCCCTTCCCTTCCCTTCCCCTCTTTCCTACAATCCTATTTTAGGGGTTGCCCTGCTTTTTTTTTTTTACCGAGATACTAGGTCTTAGCCTCTTGAGGTCAGGGACTTTCTTAATTATTATTTTTGAAAATCTCCAGCAGTGACTCATACATAATAGGTGCATAAAAATGTGTTGAAGGAAAGACCAATGTACACTTTTCAATTTCTTTGCATCCCCCAAAGCATGGTGCCCCAACCCCAGCAGTACATTATATATTATACTTATTATTAACAGGATACAGTTAATATAGCCTGATCATCTTGTAAAATATTTCACAGGCAGTTTTGGACATCTTGAGTTGAATCTCTAAGCAGTTCTTTCAGGAAAATAAAAAGGAGCTTGTACTTTGCATTGCCATAGAAACTAGAAATGCTTTGGAAAGTCAGTAACAGGTGCAATGTAAAGCAGCTACTCCTGGCAGTTGGTGTCAGCATCCCTTTTAAAACTAATGTCAAGGGCACCCGCTTCAGAGTCCCTTTTAGACAAGGCCATTCTTCCTCTGGGAAGCAGAAGAAGTGGCAAGAGGTGGATGCCACCCTACTTCAGGATCAAGCTGCAAAATGGTGTCACCTGCATGCCAAGACTCTGCCAACTCTCACTGTTCCAGCTAGAGGAGAGCAAATGTCATGGTTTCCACATACCCACATGGTGGTTTGCCCACCTGCTTTTGCAAGGAAGGCTCTGCTGTGATGAGACTGGCTGTTGACAGGTTATCTGATGTTGGCTGGGCTGTTCTTCTCTTACAGGATGTTCTTAGAACCCTGCCTACTCTTGTCAGTGGACTTTTCCCAGCCTTCCCTGGCTTTCTTCAAAGCTCAGCTCAAGTGCCTTGCTGCTGTTTGTCCTTCATTCTCAAAGAGGACCATGACATCAGGGAGGTGATGCCATGACATGCAAGTGAATTGGATTTAAGTGAGGGAGGGCTATGCAAAGTCATGGAGCCATCTGAGTCCAGGATGACTCCCTTCCTTCTTTTCTTCCTTCCTTCCTTCCTTCCTTCCTTCCTTCCTTCCTTCCTTCCTTCCTGTTGTTTGTCCTTCACTCTCAACGAGGACCATGGCATCAGGAAAGTGATGTCCTGACTTTCTAGTGAAGTGGATTTAGGTGAGGCAGGGCTGTGAAAGGGCACCAGGCTCACTTTCTCCTCTAGAGCTCAAGTGCCACCTTCTGCAATGTCTTTCCCAGTCTTTAATTTTACTGCCTTCCTTCTGAGACTATCCTTAATTTATCCTGTCTATATCTTGTTTGTACATAGTTCTTTATCTCCCTCATTAGACCATAAGCTTCTGTTTTTGCCTTTCTTTGTATCCCTAATACTTAATATGGTATCTAGCACATAGTAGGTGTTTAATATATGCTAGTTAACTAAGTTCAGGGGTAATGAAAACTGGACTCTGGAGCCAGAGGCCCATTGTCTCCACAGTGGAAAAAAATATTCCACAGTTATCTGTTATTTTATTGTTTTCTGAGCACTTATAGGAAACATAATAGGAAAAAAATTATAGAAATACTATAGAAAAAACCCTTATATTTATTAGAGGCAGTGTACCCTAGTGGAAAGAGAAGTTAGCCTTGGAATGTGCAAGCTGTGGGTTCAAAACCTGCCTCTGACATATACTAGCTATATTAAACTGGGCAAGTAACCTCTCTGGTGCTTGGGAAAATCTTCAAGATGCTATGAGTTGTTGAATTGCTAATTTGTATAAGTAGATGGAGTTTCTCTCCAAGGAATTGGGTATTCTCATGAAATCACAAATCAGGGTCAGCCCTTCCACCCCACTCTCAAACATTTGCATATTGCTTTAAAGTTAGTAAAGCTTTTTCCTTTATATACATCGAGTCATTGGAGCCCCTCAATAGCTCTGTGAGGTGCATGATAGATATAATGAGTCCCCATTTTATGCATGAGGAGACTGAGCCTTAGTGAAATGACATGTGCCAATGATACATTGAGTCAGCAGCCAAGGCAAATTTAGAGACATCTCCACCCCAAACGTTCCAATGGACTATTTGTGCCTGACCTGTGGGAGAGCCTTCTGAGCTTTTACCGAGCTAATCAGTAACATTCAGACACAGAGTACCATGACCCCAACATGGTGATGTCATTTTGGCCTCTTTGAGAGTGAAGGGTAACAACCAATCAATTAACCAACCAACCAACCAACCAGCCAGGGCACCATGTACAACGACTCATCCCTTTCTCATGAAAGCCTATTGGGGATCTATTTTACAGATGAAGAAACTGAGGCACAGAGAAATTCAAGTGACTCGGTTAAGGTCACACGGACACCAGGTGAGGAAGCCAAGGCTCAAATCCAGGTTTTACTGTCCTATACAAGACTTTTTCTACTACAATCTGCAGCTTCTCCAGGAAAAAGAAAATGTAATAGCAGGTAGCATTCATAGAGCCTGGACAGGAAGTGATATAATTATGCCCATTTTATGGGTGAGGAAACAGAGGCTTAGAGAGTTAAATGATACAGTCAAACAGGCATACAACTGATCAGTAGAGGAGCCAAGTCTTCCAGGTCTGCCAAGTAACTCCATGTTGTAGTTTCTACAGGATTTGGTGTTGATCAGTTGGCCTTCCTACATGAGCCCTGTTCCAATCCCCTGAGTCATTAGTGTCCCCCCCCCCCACCCAATCCCATTTAACCACATGTATTTTGTATTTACATAGTGTTTCCACCAATAGAATTGAGGCCCTTGAAGGTCGGGACTATTTCATTTTTGGTTTTATCTTTGTCCCTGGTACCTATCATAGGGCCCAGCACATAGTAGGTATTTACTAAATGCTTGCTGGTTGCTTACTTTCTTGATTCCTATATTTAGGGTTCATCCTGGTATGTTGTTTGTGTGTAGGTGAAAGAGAAAGAGATAGAGATATACAGAGACACAAAAAAGAGACATAGAGGGAGAAGAAAGAGAAAGAGAAAAGAGAGATACCAATAGGAAGCAAGGGGCAGGGAGAGAGAGAGAGAGAGAAAGAGAGAGAAGAAACTACTTTGGTGAACACCTGCTGATATTTAGGAAACATTCATGATTGGTTCCTCCATTCTCTGCCATCTGTAAGCCTCTTATTCACATGACTCACAAATGATGAGTCACTGTCAGTGGGAGACATTAGTGACCTTCCTCCTCTTTGGCTTCCTAATGAAGTGTGTGACATGTGAAAAAAGATAGTCCCCTGTGAACATGCAGCAAAGTGTCCTGTTATTCTCAAGGATGTAAGAGGAGGAACTGTTGATTTTGCCCTGACTGGGGTTTTGGAAGCCACTTGGCCCTGTTTCCTGACATGGTTTCAACCCAGAATTATGCTGGCTAATGGCTTGTTTGTTTGCTTGTTTTGGCTTGTGGCCTCTGTTTCCTCACCGGATCAGGGAGAGGGCTGGATGAGGATAAGCACTGGAACAGAGAAGGATTTTCTATTTAGAATGGATGCTAGAACTCAAAGGGGCCAAAGCCCACTGAATGCTAGAGCTTGGAGAACCCTTAGGACAGGAGAAGTCCAAGCTGGGAAGGGCCTTACAATATAGAATGCTGAAACTCAAAGAGACCTTAAAGAAAGCATGGCAGATGTGGAAGACAGTTAAGAGAACAGCTAATCCAACTCTCTTCTTTTATAAGTAAGGTAACCAAGGCTTAGTCAAGATATGTAAAGTGCTCAATCCAGCAAGGTGCTGGAGTCGGCTTGAACCAGCTCACAAGAGCAGATGGTTAAATCTTTAGTGTCAGTATTTCCGCATAGGAAGTGGGCAAACCCTACAAATCAGGGTTTGAGACATTATTTTGTTCATTTCTAGACTTAGTGAAGCAATAGAGAAAATGGTGAGAATGCAGATTAAACTTTAAAGTATGTAGCTCCTGCAGAGGGCCAGTTGTTAAACACTCATCAGCATCCTCCTGATCTGAGGTCACACAGGTCTCCTGAATATACAGCGTGTTATTGTTATTCACTCATGTCCAACTCTTCGTGACCCCGTTCGGGGTTTTCTTGGCAAAGATAGTGGAGGGGTTTGCCATTTCCTTCTCCAGTTCCTTTTACAGATGAGGAAACTGAGGCTAAGAGGGCTAAATGACACACATCTAGTAAGTGTCTGAGGTCAGATTTGAACTCAGGAAGACGACTCTTCCTGATTCCAGGCCCTGTTCTCTGTGCACGATGGCACTCTCTATCAGCCCTGCTTATACTCTCTTAACTTTCCAACGTTGCTTCTGCCTTAAACGATTTCCCTTTAGGGTCCTTTTCAGCTCTAAGATTCCACGACATCTTGATCACCTGGTATCGTGTTGTACTTTATACCTTGAAATTATTTATACCTGAAATTATTTCCTAATGAAATAAAACACAGGGCCTGGAATATGGCACTTAATAAATTGGTTAAATTAATGAGCATTATTAAGTATCACTATATTTAATATTATCATTTATTGGCTCTCTCCACTGAATGAATGATTAAATGCCTTAGTCCCATTTCACAAAGGGAGGTAGAGTTCAGCCCGTGCACACTCAATGAGGCAGTGTTAAATTGTGGAAAGAGCAATGGGTTTGCATGCTGAGGATCTGAATTTAGATCCTACTTCTGGTACTTTCTGCCTGCATGATCTTGATCGTGTCCTGCGGCTGCTCGGTGCCTTAGTTCCCTCCTGCCCCATGAAATGAGGTTGCAGTAAAACATCTCTTAGATTCATTTGACCCCTAATTTCTATTATGCTAAAAGGAGTATTAGGTTGCTTCCACTTGAAGGCTGTGTACCATCATGTTAAATTCCTGACAGCAGCAGACTGTGCGGATGTGGATGTCCACACTCTTTGATCCTCCTCATCAGGTCAATAAGCATTTATTAAATGCCTACTATGTGCCAGACAGCTAGATAGTATGGTGGATAGAGCGCTGGACCTGAAGTCAGGAAGATCTGAATTCAAATATGGCCTCAGACACTATTAGCTGTCTGACCCTGGGTGAGTCACTTAACTTTTATTTGCCTCAGTTTCTCATCTATAAAGTGTCAACACACTGAAGAAGGAAATGGCAAATCACTCTAGTATCTTTGCCAAGAAAAACCCATGGACGAAAGTCCATGAAGTCACTTAGAGTTAGACACGATTGAGCAAAAATATGTGCCAGGCATTGTGCTAAATACTGGGGATACAAAGAAAAACAAAAAAAGAAAGAAAGAAAAAAGAAAAAAAAGGAACTCACAGTCTAATGGGGAAGATAACATGTAAACAGCTAGGCACAAATAAGATAGAAATAGGATCACTTGGAGATAATCATGAAGCCCTAATGGCTTCTTGAAGAAGATGGATTTTTAGCTGAGACTTGAAGAAAGCCAGGAAGTGTGACCAATAACAGGCACGTATGAGGTAATTGTCTGAGATAATTGCTGCCATCAGGCATCTTAGGTCAGTTTTCACCTATGTAGACTTTTTATTCATTAATTTTTCAGTCACGTCTGACTCTTCATGCCACCATTTGGAGTTTTCTTGGCAAAGATACTGGAGTGGTTTGCCATTTCCTTCTCCAGCTCATTTGGCAGATAAGGAAACTGAGGCAAACGAGGTTAAGTGACTTACCCAAGGTCATATAAGTAGTAAGTATCTGAGGCCAGATTTGAGCTCAGGTCCTCCTGACTCCAAGCCTGGTGCTCTGTTCACTGTGCCACCTAGCTGCCTACTTTGTAGACCTGCTTGGCACCTAATGGAATTCATCCTAGAATTCTGACTTTATTAAAACCCAGTTAAACAATTATAAATTAAGAAGTAAATCTGTTTCCACATAAGGCTCTGCAAACTCTCCCAATAGCTGAAAATATTTTCTTCAGCCTAACCTGAGCCTCCTTATAGAGAAAACCTCTGTTGGTTTAGTGAGCTTACCTATGAGCACTTTCCAGCTAGTACATATTGTTGCTGTTCTGACATTTCAGTCATATCTAACTCTCTGTGTCCCTATTTGGGGTTTCTTGTCAAAGATACTGGAGTGGTGTGCTATTTACTTCTCCAGCTCATTTTACATATGAGGAAGCTGAGGCAAACAGGGTTAAGTGACTTGCCCAGGGTCACACAGCTAGCAAGTGTCTGGGATCAGATTTGAACTCAGGAAGATGAGTCTTCCTGACTCTAGGACAAGCATTCTATGCACTATGGTGCTACCTAGCTGCCCCTAGATATAGAAATAAAAAGTTACAGCAGCTTGCTGGATTACAAACTGTTACTAAACATGATGGAGTTAGTGTTGCATATATTTGGTAGCAAATGTTATCTAAATGAAAGTAACGTAGGAATCACATTGCTACTGAAGACTCACCCTGTGACTGTCATGGATATTGGTCTTTATAGTGGTGTGGAACAGGCTGGCAGAGAAATGGAAGCTTATAAAAGTCCAATGGATCGTGTCCCCCATCTGGAAGCACCTGATGAAGAGGGCCTTGGTAGCATTCATGCTCCCTATACTCCACATTCTTCTGAAATACAACCATCTGTGATTACTCTCTTGTAATACTTGATAGCTTTCAATAAACCAAGACAGAATATTCATGATCATATATTGGCTCTTGCTTTCACCTTTAAGTGGCATAGGGATGATATTTACTGCATAACTATTCATTTAGAAAGCATTTGCTGCTAAATATTGGGGTTATATAGGATAACCCAGTCCCTTCTCTAACCCTGAGGTCCCTTTCATCTCTGAGATTCTCTGATTCTCCAATTTGTGGCCAACTATGGCTCTCCAGGCCAGTGGTATAAAACTCAAACAGAAATAGGGGTAGGATGGAGGCACTAATCTGTACAAAATGATCCCTGCAGGTTGCACATTTACCTAGTTTTAAAATGTATCACTATCTACATTTTATCACATGTTTATTTATTTGCTATTTCTTAATTACATTTTTGGGGGGGGGGGAAGCAGGGCAATTGGGGTTAAGTGACTTGCCCAAGGTCACACAGCTAGTAAGTGTGTCAAGTGTCTGAGGCCACGTTTGTTTGAATTCAGATCCTTCTGACTGCTCGCTGCGCCACCTAGCTGCACCCCCCATCCAATTACATTTTAATCTGGTTCAGGTGCATTCTGGGGAGAGCAGCCCAGGCCCTGTTTCACACCTCTGTTTCAGGGTCTCTTTTATACTTAAGGCCAGCAAGTTTTGTTGAAAAATATTTGCTCATCTGCAGTTATCACTGCTGCATGATTTCACATTCGAAAATGTCCTAGTCATCTGTCTCAATTCAGTCAAAGGCGTTTAAACATGATTGCAGCTGTGGGTGGAATATTCCTGAGCAATTTATTCTGGTCCGAGTTATCATCCCAGATGTTTTTCTAGCACATCGACAAGGTTTCCCTCCCAGGGGCTGGAAAGCAGAGTGCCAGAAATAAGAAGATAAATATAAATAAAATATAACAATAAAAATAACATAAGTTCATCTAATGATTTAAGGTCCACCAAGTGTTTTCCTCCCAACAATCCTTTGAAGGAGGTAATACTGCACAAGGATCATCTCCCTCGTTTTACAGATGACAAAAATGAGGTTTCTTGAGCTGAGGGTCTCATTTATGGTTATACAATGAATGTCAGAGACGGAATTTGAATTCAGGCATAGTATTGTAACTATAGAGCCAGAAGGATCTTTAGCAATATCTAGTCCAACCTCCTTGTTCTATAGATGAAGAAACTGAGGTCCAAAAGCTGAAACGTCACACAGGTAGTGAGGTCAAGAAGTGAGCTATGAATGTAGGCCTTTCTGACTCTGGGTTAGCATTCTACCCACTGCACTACACTGCCTAGCAGAGATCTACAGAAGCCACATTAGAGCATTCTATCTACAAGGCTACAGTACTCCTTCATCCCAAGGGGTCCTTTTTTTGAGAGTTGAGGAATACGAACATAAATGTGTTGGCTAATGATAGTAAACTGTGAAAATTTCAGTGTGAGCATTTACACCTCAAAAATCAGCAAACACTACAAATCAGAGCTTGATATTAGTTTGTTGATTGTCACTGTAGACTTAAGAAATTCATGGAAAAATGATAATGGTACAGATTAACCTTAAAAGTGTGTTATGTATACTTTTTGGAGAGCTGATTGTTAAATATTTACAAGCACACCACTGAATGTGAGGGAGACATGTCCCAGACATTTCCCTCTATACACAGTCATAATGAGTCTGCTGAAGTCTAGAAAGAAGCTTAGAGGATGGTGGGCTTCAGGGTTTGCTCCACCTTCTGTAAGTGACCCAGGCATTGGAGGATTGCATCCCAGCTGTCTTGGAGTGAGCGCTACTGACTTCTCAGTTTCAGATCACTTATTGCCTGACAAGGGATTAATATAAAACCATCTGGCAGGATAAGGCTGAGAGCCTTGTCCAGGATTTCTGGCCCCACACATCTGTGGCCTGAATTGAGAGGCTCTCAGAGTACAAACAAACTGTAAATCAACATGGCCCTTCTTGGGTGCTTGCCTCTGGGGAAAGTGGCTAGTTAGAAAAATAGAGCTGGGCAACTTCCCACCTTCAGAGTGGGGCTGGGCCTTTTGGGTGTTACTTTCAAAGCGTGAAACTGAGAATTAAATGTGTCTGTCCTTTCTTTTGACTCACCTGGACCCCTGCAAAGGAAGTCCAACAGCATCTCTGCTAATAAAACCTTTCTGGTTATCATCAGAGTCTGAATCCATCTCGGCAGAATTCAGAGCTCTGAGGTCTAATGAGGCAACCAGCAGTGTGAGCTCCACGACAGTCTGATTGTGCAGAGATGCTTGGGGTGGGGAGAGGGTATGTCGGAGGATGGTGAGGAGAGGTATGGTATGGGGGGGGGCGGGAAGAGAAGGGTTGTGAGAGAGGAAGAGGAAAGGGGGGCAAGGAGGGGAGAAAGAGAAAGAGACAGGAAAGACACACACAGCAGGAGAGCCCCCTCCCTCCTCTGAGAGGCAGAGAAAGAGAATACAGAAAGAAGAGAAGGAGGATCATGGTAGGGGAGGGGACAGATTGAAAAAGGAGACCAAGAGAGAAAATGAAAGTCACAGAGGCTATGGTGCATGTGTGTGTGTGTGTGTGTGTGTGTGTGTGTGTGTGTGGGTGTGGGTGTGGGTGTGTGGGTGTGTTGAGAGAGAGAGAGAGAGAGAGAGAGAGAAGAATGCAGAATGAGAAGAAATCTGGCTTTGCCTGCAGTGCACTGCATCTCTGCCACGGTAGGCTGACCAGCAGCTTCCCTTTCTAGTAAGACTCTTACTCCTCCTACAGGATCAGCCCTTAGCAGCAGCCCCATGAACCTGGAAGACCTAATACTCTGCCTCAATACCTTCCTTGAGTCACAAGATGAAGTTTTCCTTTCATATCTCATTAAGACAGATCATTCTGGAGCTAGAAGTGCTCTTGAGGTCTATCTAATCTAACCCTCCCCTACTGCCCAGTTCCTCCAAAATACAGCCTGAATAACTGGGGAAATCCACTTTCTCCTTCATTAGAGAAAATTCTGAAAATAAGATAGAAATAGATTGTTTTTGGAACTAGGGGGATAATGAAAAGCCTGGAAACAGTAGCTTATGGCTGTGATCCTTTTATTGGGAGAAGGAAATGGAAAATTGCAAGTGGTAGGTTCAGAATCTGCTTCCATTTGGAAATAGCAAGGTTTCTTGTATATTCTCTTGTTCATAGTTTCTAGAGATGACAGAGAGGATGGGGATGATTGAAAGACCAATAAGATATAACCTCTCACCTCATGGAGCCTCTAGACAAATGGTGGTAGGGGGTGGGAATCAAAATCAGTGTCTGAATATGAACTAGAATTCTCAGATTTTAGTTATTCAAAACACCTGAAACACTCTCAACTATTAGCAGAAAGGTTCAAGGTATTCTATTGGTCCATATCTACTTCAAACCATACAGTTTGTGACCCGCCCCCCCAAATTTATACTGATTAGCTAGGGGACACTATTAGGAAAACACTAAAGTGTTGAATTAAATAGAATGAAACAATCATTAAAAAGTAGCAACAGAACAACTTCCCTCCCCATAAATCCAGGGCATATTCTTCCACAAATATGTACATTGTCAGTAGGCAGAGTGCACATTGATAGAGATCATGCATGAAAGGCATAGACATCAGGACAACATGTGGCTGGAACATCTGTAAAGGGACACACTTCGTGGTCATCTCTTTGGTGAACTTCCATCATGATGTAGTTTACGTCAAGACTCTTTCAGGTATCACTTTTTCTGTGAAGCCTTTCCTGTTAGTGCGATCTGCTTCCTCAAATTTGACTGTGTTTATTTGTCAACCTAAATGTTATATTTCCTCCCACCTCCAAGAAAATGTAAGCTCCTCAGAGGCAGGGATTTTTTTCCTTTTCATTTGGTCTTTATATATTCCAGGTCCTAGCTCAGTGACTTCTATGGAGTAAGTACTTAGAAAGGGCTGTTGAACTGAATGAAATTTAATAGATAGGATTCTTACTAAATTGTCAGCTGGCACCAAATTGTGAGGGATGAATAACAGATTCAAGACTCAAAATAAAATTGGCTGGAAAAAACATTGGACTGAATTGAGCCAGATAAAATCTAATAAGGAATAAGTATAAAGTTTGACGTTTGGGTTCAGAAAGTCAACTTCTCATGTATTAGATGGTGGAGACAGGGCTTAGAAAACAGTTCCTCTTTCAAAGATCATGGAGTTTAGTAAATTATTTTAGTGAATTTGATTTGAACCAGGAGTATAACACAGCATCCCAAAATTAATGTGATTTTAGGCTACATCAACAGAAGCGTGATGTACAGAAAGATGGAGGTGCTGGTCTCAGCCACTTAATTAGGCCACATGTAGAGTATTGTGTCCAGTGATGGAAATCATGTTTTAGTGCTCATTATCTGGAGAGAATTCAGAGAATAGAAAGGAGCTTGAAGTCAAGCTGTATACTGATGAGAGGAGAAACTGGGCATGTTTAGCTTGGAGGTGACTTTGATCAGTGGTATGAAGGTGTGGTTGGATGATCGCTTCGAGCATCTGAAGGACTGTCATGTGAAAGATGGAATAGATTTGCATTTGGTCCCAGGGGAGAGAACTTATGAAGAGGTAGATTTAGACTTAAAGTCAAGAGAAACTTCTGAACAATCAGGGCTGTCCAAAAGTATGATGGGCTGACTTGGGAGGCAGTTAGGTCACCCTCATTGGAGGTTTCCAGCGGAGACTAGATGACTACTTTGGGGAGATGTTTAGAGGGCAGTCTTGTTCATGTCTTGGTTGGACCCAAGGTTCATTCCTGTCTCTGAGATTCTGTTATTCCATGTTATACCCAATTATCCTAGCCACAACATGCTGTTGCCTCTATTGTTCAGTCATTCAGTTGTGTCTGATGCTATGGACCAAAGCACACCAGGCTCTTCTATTCTCCCCTATCTCTCAAAGTCTGTCCAAGCTTGCTATCTATCCATCTCATCCTCTGTCATCCCCTTCTCCCTTTGCCTTCAGCCTTTCCCAACATCAAGATCTTTTCCAACGAGTCTTGTCTCCTTATTATGTTGCCAAAGTATTTAAACTTCAGCTTCAGTATCTGACCTTGCAGTGAATACCCTGTGGTACATTAAAAGATTTTGACAAATTCAAGATAGTCTAGGTAAGGAAATCATATGTTCTTTTTAGATTTCAAAAGGGATGGAAAGAAGCTGAGCTGTCCCTGGCTGATATCTGGTGGTTTGAGGGAACACAGAACTCACTTGACTGGAGTTGCCATTTAACTATTAAAAGGAATTCTTGGTGTGGTTAATATTCTTCAGCCAGCAATATAAATCACAGCTGATCTTTATCAGACATAACTCTTTCCCTTAACCTAGGGCAAATGAGAATTTAATGCTGGGGAAGGAAGGGGGAAGGAAGGGGGAAGAAAATCACTCATTTTCTTCATTTTCTTTGCCTGGGGGTAATAGCTTCTTAAAAGTTGTGTGAACTAGCACATGACAGCATTGTAGATTTAAAGGTGGAAGGGACTTTAGAGATCATCCAACTTAACCCAATTTGTGACTTGCCCAATGTCATACTGACAGTAAGTAGCAAAGCCAGGATTCAAAAACAATTCTTCCTACTCACAATTCAATGATCTTTCCACTAAATCAAACTATCTTCCTTAGAATTTTTTTTTGGCCAGAGCAACTCAGTAAGATTATCTCCTAAGGTGTGACAGGTTTGTAATCTATGGGGAGAGAAAAAGGGAGGAATTGCCTCTAGGTACATAAAAAGAGATCCTTGAAAGCTCAAAGTCAGAGAATTTCATCGAGGTATACCACTCCTTGTGTGGACAATTCCAGTAGTTGAATTGTTTACAAAGGTGCAATATAGCAGGGGGCTTTGGTACAGAACTGAAGGCTATGTTCAGTGAATTCTCATCACACCCAGGACAAAATACAAACTCCTTAGCTTGGCAATTAAGGACCTCCGTATTCTGGCTCCCACCTGCCATTTCTGCTTTAGTTTGTAGAGCTTCCTTTCATAAACTCCATATTTCAGCCAAACTAGACTTTGGATCGTTCCCCAAGCTCCATGCTCCATCCAAAAGGGTCCTCTCCTACTTCTATGCATCCTCATAACCCATTCCTTATGTCTGGAATACTACCTGGAATACTTCCTCATCTCTGCCTTTCAGAATCCTTATTTTCCTCTAAGGCTTAGCTGGGGTGCTACCTACTTTGTGAACTGTGCCCCCATCATTCTCAGCTATTAATACGCTCCCCATTCTCAGGGTGTCTTATGCCACACTTCATTCCCTATATATCATTTCCCTCAGGTCAGATAGAAGTTCCTTGAAGGCAACATGATGTGGTGTTAGCTTTGATGTCAGAAGCCCTGGGTTTCAGCCTCAGCTCCAGTGCTCACTAGCTCCTAAACTATAAAGGAGAGTTCTTATCTCATTCTTCTCATCATCTTCAATGGAGCTCGGACAGCCATGGTCTTGGGACAAGTCACTCATTCTTTAATAATTAATATTGAGATCTTAGAGGCCACCAGCTTCAATCATCTCATTTTTATAGATGAGGCCCAGAAAGACTAAGTAATTTGACTATAGTCACACAGCTAGTAAGGAGCAGAAGTGGGATTTGGAATGGGGCCCTCAGATTCTATACCCACTGACACATGCTTCCACTAGCTCTATGAAGTGCTAACTGTTGATTTCTAAAATAGTTCTGTAGGCTTTTAATCTGTCATTGTTAGTAGTATTATAATTTTTCAGTCGTTTTAGTCATGTCTGACTCTCTGTGACCCCATTTGGGATTTTCTGGGCAGAGATACTAGAATGGTTTGCCATTTCCTCCTCCAGCTCATTTTATAGATGAGGAAACTGAGGCAAGCAGGGTGAAGTGACTTGCCCAGGGTCACACAGCTAGTAAGTGTCTGAGCCTGAATTTGAACTCAGGTCTTCCTGACTCCAGGTCCAGTGCTCCATCTACTGTGTTATCTAGTTATTACTATTGTCGCTGTCACTGCCATCTAGCAGGATACAGAGCTAGAGTATTTGGGCCACCACCATCCTTGGTTCCTCTGCCGGATCCTAGATTTTTCACATGTAAGTCGTCTTCAGTGGGGAAAGAAGCTTTACTGTGAGACAGCTGGGAGCATGGTGGCTGAGCATTTTCTCCTGGTCTCACTCCTTGGAGGATCAGGGAGAAGGGTAGAGGGAGGTGCTCTCCCCATTTCCATCTCAGGGTGAGTCATAAGGGGAGCTTTGAGCCTACTTGGCACTCCTTGTGAATTAGTCTCCAGGCCCCGAATCTTACCACAGAGAAGGAGGCTGTTACAGGAGCCAGAGGGACATAGAGCTAGAGCATACTGAAATTGGGAGGGACTTAAAAAGCCATCTAATTATTACCATTGTATTATTACTAATTATCATTAAATATTTATAAGTATAAAATCAACTTAATAGCTATTATTAGTGATAATAATAAAATCATAGCCACAGTTAGGATTTACATAGCACTTTCAAATTTGTAAAGTGCTTAAAATATTATCTCATTTTATCCTCACAACCATCCTGGGAAGCAGGTGCTATTATTATCCCATTTTACAGCTGAGGAAGCTGGCAAACAGAAGTTGTGACTTGCCCAAGTTACTACAGTGTTTGAGACTGGATTTTAACTCAGGACTTCATCATTCCAGGCCCAGTGGTCTATCTCTTCTGTCACCTAGCCCTGCCCAATGGAGGGATCTCTGATATAGCATGTAGAAGTGTTTTTTGTTTGTTTTGTTTTTTTTGTCCAGCACTTCACATCAGCATCTGCTGTTGAAAGAGCTGTTAATTCAATGGATGCAGACACTTCGTTCAATGACTCAGATGGTATTTGAGAGATGCTGTGCCCTAAAAAACCTATTTCGCTGCGGCCAACTTTGTGATCAATCGCTCTAAGCTTAGCTAAGCAGGCCTCAGGCAACAGACACACAGAAAGAAACAAGGATGTTTGTTCTGGCAAAATGAAGGTTGGAGGGTTGGGGGAAGGGCTGGTGCATGATGGCTGTCTTCAAGTTTCTGAAGGTCTGTTATATGGAAAGGAGAGAAGACTTGCTCTGTTAGCCTCTAGATGGAACTCAGAGTAATGGGTTGGCCAATTTAAGCTTGATGTTAGGGAAAACCTCCTCCCAATGAGGCTGGTCAAAAGTGGAATTGGCAGCTGGGAGAGATAATGGTTTTCTCCTCCTTGGAGGTCTTCAAACTTAAGCCAGACATCTCCTTGTCAGGGATGTTATAGTGGGGGACTCTTTTGGGGGGATATGGGTTATTCTAAATGGCTGCTAAGATCCCTTAAGGCTCCAAATTTCTGGGATTCTGTTCATCACCAGCCCATTTGTGAGCCCTGACACAATTGCTGTATGAGGACCATGAGGACTCAAGGTCACTTCCACAACATGGTGACACCCAGGATGAGGGTTTGATTGGAGGCACAATAAAAGATACTCTAGATAATTTCCCCCAAATTGGCCTTTAGATGTATCATGGTGTTCCTGGTTCATTGATGGGGATTGTTATACATTGAGCAACATACTGTCCAACTCTCTTCTTTATCCCAACTATACCAGAACATTCTGTATTTGAAATATTCAATTATAGCAACATTAGAGCAGCAATTTTATTAAACTCATGCAATTTGGTTCTTTTTTTCTCATTATAGACTGTGAGAGCTGGGAAGACCTTAGAAAAGCTAGTCTAGCCCCCTCTCATTTTACAGGTGAGGGGATGGGGGAGGAGAAGTGACCCAACTAAGGTAACCTGAGAAGTTAATGTAGATCTGGCCTTCATACATAAATCTTTCCACACTCCTAGTTCAAAGCTCTTTCCACTATCCCACACCATTCTTTCACTGGTCTTTGGGGGCCATCAGGGATGATTATTTCATTTATCAAATAACCACAGAAATGCAAATAGGTGACAGAAAAAAGGATGTGATTATTTTGCACCAAATGTCCTGGAAATCCTACAACTGGACAGTGAAGATAAATGACCACACTTCAGATGTGATGAAAAATGAGAGATTTATTGCACTCAGGGGTTCAGTACCATGGAGAGCGCCAGGGAATGAGCTCTACTCTAATTTTCAGGGATGGGAACCAAGGCTGGAAAAGCTTTGCTGCAGACAGTCAGTTCATCTTGATTGAGATTAAAGATTCAAGTTGCATGACAATTTAAAAAGCAAATAGGAAACCGTAGTGTACGTTCAGGAAAAAAAAAGCTGCATGAAAATAGACATTTCTGTTACTCTACAAATCGGTTCTAGTTCATGTGAAGGAGAAAACTCCTAACTTCAGGAACAAAATAGGAAGTAGTTTATATAATCAGGCTGCTGTGAAACCCCTATACTACATACAAACCACTTATAAAAAGTCACAAACTGAGTCATAAGAAAAATGGTGGCACAGGACACATTCTCCCTTCCCAAATGGAGAGATTTTTGAGCCATGATAATTTACATTGGCTATGATTTCTTCACTATTATTTCACTGGTCCTTTTTTATGACCCCCAGGCAAGAGATGTGACTTACAGGTAATGGTGAATTCATTCTTTAGCAGGTTATTTTCTGAAACTTGGAATGGGATGGAGTCCATAAAATTACCAACTTTTTCCTCCAGCTTTTCACAACACTCACACCCTTCATCTAAGTTGGGGGGAACACTTAAGGGTCCAAGTTCTGTTCTTCACTCCTATTTCTATTGGCTTCATTTTGCATCCTGAAGATTTCTTCTCCAGATGATCTTACTGGGTGGATGTTGCAAAGAGGCACATTTAGGCTCAATAGAAGGAAAATTTCATGTTGTCAAGAGAAAGGGAGGTAGGTTTCCTGGAATGTTGGGTGGAGCCCCTGTGGCAAATCCATGGGAGGACATGGAAAAGTGTCACCTAAGATGAGAAGGCATGGATGACTGTGATCTGTATCACTGGAGGGAATATCCACATTCATAAAATCACAGATTCCTTGGAGCATTTGACTAAGGAAACACTTCCCATCAAGCACAGCTCTCCAAAAGTGGCATGAGCTGTCTTACGAGGTAGTAGGTCCCCCTTCATTGGAGGTCTTCAAGCAGAGACTGTATGACTATCAGGCATGTTATGTGTGTGGTTTTGGGGGGATATTTTGAAGGTATGGGTTAAACTGGTTGCCTTCTGGGGTTGATTACAACTTTGACATTCTGTGATTCTGTGACCTCTTCCTGATCAGACATCGAGGTTTTAAGCTGTGACAATGTGACCATGCAGAATTCAGTCAGTCAACAAGATTGGAAGCCAGGACCTCATTATCTCAAGGAGCGAATAGCTTTCTTTAAAAGGTGATATTGATTGTTGTTTGGCATGGGGAAATTACCAACTGTAGCCTGAGCATTGCTCAAGCGACATGTATTGGAACTAGACTAGTGAAGTTAAAAGCTCTTACTATTAGCATTATCTAAGAGAGCTCTGGAATCAAAGAGATCACAGTGCCATTTGAGTATTTTTGTTGTTATTTACCTTTGAGACTGCTTGGTTGATCTTGGCGGTGGTGCAATTGGCTAAGTTGGCAATGTTACTAATCTCACTGATTTGGGAAATTTGGTTAAAGTGGATTCATTTCATACTATGAGGCAGCTCAGAAGACAGTGGTTTCCTCCTCACCAGAATTCTTCAAAGAGAGCTTGGGGAGCCCCCAGTTTGTAGACTGATATTTTTGTGATGGTAAATTAGGTCATCTCTTTTCTCAATTCTTACCTGGCCATTAGTCATTGAATGGACTTTGCCTCAGACAAACTGGCCTGGGAAAGACCTTACCTTAGAAAGGCCAAGGTCAACCACTGCATCCTAATACATCATCAGTCATCTTAACTTTCATTTTGCCACTGATTTCAATGACTCTGCAGGAGACAGTGAGGCTGATGACTTTGCACAGCTCTGCCTCACTTAAATCCAATCCACTCACAAGTCATGATGTCATTGGTCCTCTTAGAGAATGAAGGATCAACAATAACAGTGTTGTACAAGAGATTCTTATTCAGGTAAAGATCGGATGAGATGGCCTCTGAAGTCTCCGCCAACTCTGACATTCTGTGATTCCATGATACCTGTTCTGTTCTGTGTCATCTCTGGGTATTGTCCAGGTGATAAAATTGCATGTTGACAGCGTAGTGTTGGACACATAGTAGGTAAACAAGAATATTTGATTGATTGACCTCTAGAAATAACTCAGGCAGGCCAAAAAAGTACAAACACTCAATGTAGTATTCCAAGGGAACCTCACAAGCCTCAGAACAAGCCTGTCTGTTCAGCTGCTACTCTGCATTTTCTGGGATATGATGAGGAGGTGACGCTGGATCATAGCAATTCTCCCAGATCCATCTTGTCCAAATTTTCACTCTCAGATGGCCCCAGAATCACATTAAGTCTTGTAGTCCAGTCCTGGTACACATCATGTCCTTGAAGGGCCAATGGATGTAAACATCAGGACCATTGAATCACAGACCAGAGAGCCTTGGGATTTGCCAGTTGGCCATAATC
>NC_050573.1:19318480-19438480 GCF_011100635.1 Trichosurus vulpecula
AATGGGAAACCTTATTTTTATTCCTCTTCAAGACTCCAAGAGAGCCCTGGATTGGAGGTTGTAAAGCGCTCACTGTCTGGGTGGAAATAGTAGAAAAATTCATTTAGCTATGTGGGAGAGCCTGGATTGTGCATCTGGTTCAGTAACCAATAAGCTACGTGGCCGTGGGTGAGTCAGTTCCATTCTCTGGACCACAGCTTCTCCATCTGGGATAAAGGGAGGGGCACTGAAGTATAATGGGGAGAGCCTTGAATCTGGGATCCAAAGACCTGGGTTTTAATCCTAGCTCCAGTACTTAATACCTGTGCGACCTCCGGCACAGAGTTGTAACTAGGGCAGAGTGGCTTGGCCCCAGAGAGCTAAATTTGGATGGTACTGGGGGCCCTTGCAGTCCTTCAGCAGGAGAGAAATAGTAGAGTAGGTGAGAATATTTAGTTCAAACGGATGTAGAGGCACAGACCAAGGGGACGTCTCCTTGGCTTCGCTCACTCTGCTTCCTAGTAGTATCTGCTTGGGCAATGAGCTTCTCTGGGACTCAGTTTCCTATTCTGTAAAATGAAGGGGGGCAGCTAGGTGGTGCTGCAATGGCTAGAGCATCAGGCCTGGAGTTAGGAACACCCAAGTTCAAATTTGACCTCAGACTAGCTGTGTGACCCTGGGCAAGTCATTTAACCTTGTTTGCCTTCGTTTCCTTATCTGTAAAATGATGTGGAGAAGGAAATGGCAAACTGCTCTAGTATCTCTGCCAAGAAAACTCCAAATGCGGTCATGAAGAGTTGGGCATGACTGAATAACAACAACAACCACCACAACAACAAGTATGGGAGAGCAGACTTGGAGCCAGGAACACCTGGGTTTGCCATTTACTAGCTGTGTGACTGGGCAAATTATTTAACCTCTCTGAAACTCATGATTTCCTTCGTTTATAAAATGAGAGATTGGCCTAGATGCCTCCTCAGGTCCTTTCCAGATCTAAATCAATAGTCCTGAATCTGTGACCTCTAAAGTCTAAAACTGGGATTTTCTGAAGCGTCTCCAACTCCCTCTTGGAGCTGTATTCCAAGTGTTTGGGAAAGGCACAGGTTTCATGCAAGTGCCTCCTTTCCCAAACCTGCCAAGTCTTGGGAAATCTGCTGGTTGCTCCGTGTCTTTGACCCGGACTTTCTCAAGAGTCTAACAAACCTCACTGGTGGTCAGTTGGAAAGGTCTCCTTTGGAAACTCAGAGATCTCAGGTGGTATCGAGCCAAGGATGCTCTCTCCTGCCATAGCCTCTCTTCCCAGTACCTGGGGGAGCCTTGCATCAGGGTTCCCAAGGTCAGGCAGGAATACTCAGCTGTCTTATCTGAGGGAGAAGAGCCTTCTGGCATGGAGTTGTGCCCCAAGACATCCTTGCCCTTCTGGTCCCTCCTCTTTCTGTGCTTTTTTCTCTGCCATAGCATATGTGTTTGCTCATTGAAACCCTTGCTTAAGATGCTGATTTGGCCAAACAATTTCTCTCTTCAGGCCTGAGTTTGGCAATGGCTGAGAATTTTCAAAGTCTCAGAGAACTTACTCTTGCTTAAAGGATATTTTGAATAGGTCCCCAAAGTATTAAGCTATCAAATAATGTCAGTGGTTCACTGTCTTTGCCTTTCTTTGCATTCTCAGTGCTTAGTATGGTGACTGGCACATAGTAGGACTTGTATGTACCTGGTTATTTACATAGTGTCTCTCATTAGACTGTGATCTCCTCAAGGGTAGGGACTGTCTTTACCTTTCTTTGTATCCTCAGCACTTAGCACGATGTCTGGCACATAGTAGGCACTTAATAAATGCTTGTTGACTGAATGACTGACATTTAGCTACTACTTTTAGGGTGACAAAATATTTTCTTCACAGCCTGTCATCATGTGAAGTTGGGAGAAGAAGTACTTTCCCTTTTACCCCAGTTTTCAGATGGGGAATTTGAGGCTCAAAAATCACACGATCAGATCCACCCAGGTTCACATAACAAGTTTCATAGCTAAGACTTGAACCCAGATCTGCTGACTCCAAGTCCCACATTGTGTCCTCTAGACCAGACTGCTTCCCTTTGGAAAATGCTGCGTGACTTCTCCCTCCCTCCTTTCCTTCCTGCTTTTCCTCTTTCTTCCCTTTGAATTCTGGTGATTCATGCTAGGTACAAAGCAAGAAACAATAAGGGGTTCTCAGGACTAATGGAATCCCAGGAGTGTAGGGACATGTTGGTATAGATGGGGACAATCCCGGAATAATCTACTCTGATTAGCAGCTTCTAGAGCAGACGCACGCTGGGCATGGGGAGTCTGTGTCATGTCCCCTCTCAGTCCATGAGCCTCAGGTCTATCCCGCTTTGCCATAGAACAACCTGGTCTCCTCCATTCCCACTGGAGGGAAAAGATAGGAACACTTGTCTTGGAATTATCCAGGTCTTGCTTAAGTCTACACTGGCTAATGTTGGCAGAAATAAGAACAAACAACCCCCCACAACATTTATAGAGAACAGGGGATAAAGCAGTTGACTTGGCATTGGAAGGCCTGATGCTTACTAGTTGCGTGACCCTGGACAAGTCACTTACCCTCTTTCTGTCTTACTTTCCTCAACTATAAAACAGGGATAATAACAGCACCTCCCAGGGTGCTATTATTGTGGGGATGGAATGAGATAATAATTATAAAGAGCTTAGCACAGTGCCTGGCACAGAGTAGGTACTATATAAATGTTAGCTGCTATTTACTTTTTAAATTATCAGTGATTATTAGTAGTAGTAGCATGGACTAACGAATAGAGTGCTGGTCTTGGAGTCAGCAAGTCCTGGGTTTGAATCCTGTCTGAGACACTTGGTGTATAACTAAGTATAAAAAGCGTCTCCCCTCATGACCTCAGCCTCTTCATATATAAAGGGCAGTGAGGCTTTGAGAAAGTACATTAAAAACCTCATAATACTATAAAAACATGAAGTGTTCTTGTGGCTACACAAACAACACAAAAGTTGGGTGATTCAAAAAGCCGGTATTATAATTTTTCCACAATGCTGAACATTAGCCGGGCATTTCTGGCCGACACTTACATTAGCCGACTAATGTTGACATTAGACGGAGTGTGGAATGTGACAACCGTGAGAATCATTCTGACTCCTGTAATGCTTTCCTCTTAACAACCCTGAGAAGTTAAGTGATGCTTGTGTGAATTACTCCCACTTTGCAAAGGAGGAAAGTAAAACCTAGTAAGATACAACCATTTGTCCAAGGTCCCACAGACAGTGAACAGTGGAGCCAAGAATGGTTCCAAGCACAGTATGCCTTCCACTTTACTGCCTCTGACTAGAGTTGGACTATGGCATGATTTTTTGTCAATGACAATAATCCCAGAAAGAAAATTCTATTGATTTTAGGAAGTCACTGGCCTATTTAAAGAAACAGTTTAAGTTATTTCATGTTTCAAGGGATTGTCATGATGGTTGGCTTGGTCATATACAAACACGGCCCCCAATTTAAGAATCATATAATGGAATAAAAGTATTAGGAATCAGAATACTTGGGTTTAATTTCAGACTCTATTCTTTTCTAGCTGTGTGACCTTGGGCAAGTCATGTTCTTCTGTAAAAAAGTGGGGGGCTACATGTGTTCATTTCCAAGGTCTCTTCTAACTCTAAAATGAATTGAATAAAGAGGTGGTCAACTGTTGTGGGCATTTCAACCAAACAACCAGTAATGACTGCCCTTCTTCACAAGATTTGGTATGACTCACTCTGAGCACCCCCGACAGAGAAGTTGTGGGGAAGCCCTACATAGAAAGGCCGAAAACAAGAGCCAGGAGAATAAAATCACAGATCAGCATAATCAGGGAGTAAAGAGGCCCCAGAGGAACATAAACAAAGACTTCAGAAGCAATCAATGGCCATGTTCTCTCTGAGGGGAGAGAGGACCATTGGTGAGAATGAGTCATGATTGCTGGCCTGGAAAAAAGCAAGCCAGGCACGAAGACTTCTTGGTGTGCTGAGATTTTGGTAAAGACACCTTTGCTCAGACTGCCTGAGATAATGCACTCTAAGCAATTTCATTTGGGGGGGATCCCTCCTTCATGCCAATAAGATCCCCAGAAAGACATGGGACCTGAAGAAGGAAAGGATTTCCCATCTCAACAATTGATTCAGTTAGAACAAGTATTTATTAACCACTTACTACATGCTAGGCACTAAAGATACAAAAAAGGCAAAACAGTCTCTTTCTAGGATCACACAGCCAATAAGTGACCTCAGTGGGATTTGAACACAAATTTTCTGACTCCGAGCTCAGTTCCTAATCCATTATATTATATTGACTCTTTAAAAAAAAGTAACAAAAACATACATGGCTATTTTTTTTAATGCTTCTCCCCATCTTCACAATAGGAACCTCATTTTTATCAAAGAAATGCAGTCAAGAAAAAAATCAGCCCAATGGCTCTGTCTGAACACATATGCGTCATCCCCCACATGTGGTCCACCACCTTCCAGGGGGCAGCTTGTTTCTCTGGTGATTCTTCTAATATTCTCCCTGCTATTAAGCTGCCACCTCTCATAATTTACCTGCACACACCTCAATGTGAAAATCCGGGTATATTAGGGTTAGCAGTCCCAGGAATGAGTGTGCCCAGCAGAAATGGCCCATGGCCCCAAAGTCAGCAGGGCATAGTGAGACTAACTTAATGGGATACTTACCTATGTAGCTCATGACAAACCCTTGGCCCTTTCCAAAGATGAGGCCAGCAGGATCTGAGTGGAACTGGATGGTGAGGTCTGGGCTAGAGGAGTAGAGCTTCTGAGGTCCACTGTTGCCCAGGTACTGCCCAAGGATGTGGGACATGACCTCATCTCCATCATAGATGGTCAGGATGTCACTGTTACTCAGATTTAAGCTGGGAAGGCAAGAGGAAATGGGATTTATATATGTGTATGTGAATGGAAAGCAGTCTCAGGTAAGGATACAGACACTTTAGAAGCCATTTATTGAACACCCAATATGTGCAAGGCTAAACACAATGTTGGACCTTGAGGAACTTACAGATTATCAGGGGAACTAAGATGACCTGAAGATGAACATATTACCTAGAAAATTACCTAGAACATATTACCTAGAATGATGGTGATATAACACTAGTTCGCATTTATATGGTACTTCAAGGTTTGCAAAGTACTTAACATATGGTATCTCATTTGATCATCACAATAACCCTGGGAGGTAGATGTCATTATTATCCCCATTTTACAGATGAGGAAACTGAGGCAAACTGAGGTTAAAGTGGCTATCAGCTCTTCATTGTATGATCTAAGATCTTGATTTTGTGGACAAACATACACATACAGAGTTACTTTCAATTACTTAGATTATGCAATATATACTCTTGGTCCCACAGAAAAAAAAATAACCATCATTATCATACTCTCGATTTTCCACATTTGTGTAATCTGCAGCCAACTTTTCCTCCTCTATTGTCTTCAACTCCATACCTCAGGAGACCTGATCACTGCCTGTCTTCACACGCATGAGCTGTGAATTGCTTCAGGGAGAGCAACATGAAAGGAAGAAGGACTCCTAAGCTCATAATGGGGACCTCAATTGCCCACTTAGCTATTTCTGAACTCTAGATTTCCTCTTCTTTTCCCCCCTCTGGGTTGCCTCGGGTCTTCTTCACTGCCTAAGCCCCAGTTTGTTTAAACCTTTTCTCAGCTGATAATGGGCTGCTTGTCACTGGTTTTTCTTTTCACTTTTTTGGTCTGCATTCCACATGAAAGTCTTAATCAATCAATCAGTCAATCGATCATTAAGTGGAGCTCATAGATTGGACGATAGGTCCCTGCCCAAGCACCATAATGACTATTTTTGGGCCCTCCTGTCTCAGAGTGAATGGAAATAGTAACTGTTTCTCTTTTGGCCAGCAACCGAGGGTCTTCCCGCCCCCCCACCCCGTGTTTGATTTTTTTTATTAAAGGTGCCATCTCTTGACTTACTTCTTAAATAGGCCTATTCACTGAATGGGTATCATCTCACTCAAAGTGAGAACCTGAAAAGGCCTTAGGCTGAAAGGGCCAGGGTCTCCCAATGCATCCTGGGCCATCTCCAGTCATCCTGATGAATACCAGGCCACTGGACCCAGATGGCTCTGGAGGAGAAAGTGAGGCTGGTGACCTTGCACAGCCCTCCCTCACTCAAATCAAAGTCAACTGCAAGTCATGTCATCATCTCCCTGATGTCATGGGCCTCTTTGAGAATGAAGGACAAACACAACCTGTGAGTAGTCTGAGCTCGAGTGGGTAGCTTAGCTTGTCCTCTCCTTCTCCGGGCACTGTACTGAGGTGCTGGGGATACAATAAAAGACAGTTCCTGTCCTCAAAGGGCTTATTGCTGTTCAGTCATTTTTCAGTCTGTCTGACTCTCTGTGACCCCATTTGGGGTTTTCTTGGCAGAGATACTGGAGTGGTTTGCCATTCCCTTCTCCAGTTCATTTTTAATAGATGAGGCATTGGTCCAGGGCCACAAAGCTAGTAAGTGTTTGAGTCCCGATTTTAACTCATGAAGACAGTCTTCCTGACTCCAGGTCAGGCACTCCATCCACTGTCCTACCTAGCAGGATTACCTCCACGTTATACATGAGGAGACTGGGCTGCAGATTCGCCCCAGTAATTTGCCCAAGGTAACATAGCTAGCCAGTCTTGAGCTTACTAGTACCTAAATCTGGGTTTATTCTGGGTCACATTGCCTTGAAATACATGTCATAACAAGAATGGCCAAAGACCAAATCCAAGGACTGGCTGAAATTAGAATCCAATAAATGTGTTTGTTCTTTGAGTAGATAAATTAATTCTTTGTGGTTGGTCTCAGTCAGATCTGTGATTTCACTTGCCTAGGGAACTCCATGATGAGAGACTTTACTAATCCACATCCACAACTTTTCTACAGTTTCCTACAGTCTTCTACAATGACTTATCTAAGGTCACATAAGGAGTATACAATTCTATAAATGGCACACTGGATGTGTAACTACTGGGATTTGAACCCAGTCCTCTGATTCCTAGTCTGAAGTTCTTTCTACTGTATTCTGTAACCTGAGGGGGTCAGGAATCAAAGTTAGGGTCGTATCATGGTGTAGTGGGAAAACTCCCATTAGTTTTGGAATCAGAGGACCTGGGTTCCAGGCCTGGTGCTGCCATCTATGCCCTATGTGACCTTGGGCAAGTCACGTCACATCTCTTGGCCTCAACTTTCTTTTCTGAAAAATGAGAGTTGGCCTAGGTGACTTCTAGCACCCTTTTCAGCTTCAAATTTATGATCTTAAGTTAAAAATTCATCAGGACAAACCAAGCCCTAAAGGACCAATGGACTTTCTATTACCCCAAACTGCCTTGAAATAATCCTGAGGGGGGTAGAACCAAGCAGCACATTTTGGAAAGACTAACCAGAACATCCAATGAAAGAGTCCTTACATGTCTCCCTTGGTTTTTAAATAAATAGTTTTTAAAAACCAGGACAAAATGTGGTAATTGAGTTGGATGAAAGAAAAGTTATAAAATTAAAAATCCAAATTCTACAAGGAGACCCTTGTCCCTCCTTACCCTTCCACTTGCTACCCCAACCATGCCTCCCAGGTTCTATGAACCCATTTCTCTCACCTGGGCCAAACCCAACAAGCCAATCAGTCAACAAGCATTTATTAATCCTGTGCTATGTGCCTGGCACTGTGTTAAGCAATGGAACCCAAGTTGATTGTGTGCATAGGGATGGTATTTCTTTCTTCTGTCAGCAGAGGGCACTGTTCTCCCAGTTTTTTAGACTCAGTTTCTGTGTTAGTTTCTATTCCCTCACCACAACCCCACAAACACTTCCCTGATTCTGAAGGGGAAAACACCACCATTATTCTCCTCCACTCTGCCCCATCTCCTGCTCCACTATCTAGTGAAAGTTAAAGGTTTTTAGGAGGCTCAAAAGAGAATTAGGATCGTAGACTTGGAGCTGGAAGGGATCTCAGAGGCCACTTAGGCCAACCTCCCTAGTTTTACAGATAAGGAAATTGAGGACCCGAGTATTTGGTTGAAGGCCTCACATGCTAGTAATCACAAGGGTGAATCCAGGTCTTCCGATTCCTGTACCTGAACTTTTCCTAAGTTCCATAGATCTGGTCTAACAATAGCTTCATGGAGACACATTTAGCCACAGAGAGATAGGTCTAGAAAGGGTCTGAGAGATTGGCTAGTCTGGAGTTCCTGCCCTACTTTTGGTGGGTTTATCAGTCTGGTGAAGCCAAGAGACTCCTCAGAATAATGCTTTTAGATACTTAAAATAAAATAGGCAAATAAATTATGTTGAAATAATTCATAATTTATATCAAATTTCAGACTCCCTGAAATCTAGCCAGGTACCCTAGGCTAAAAACTCTTGAATTTGTTGAATTTTTTCACTTTGTAGATTAAGAGACTGAGACCAAGAGGAGAAAGAGATATGCTCAGTTTTACCTAGAAAGTTAGTGCTTCTGTATCCTGATTCTTCAATACTTAATTCTGGCGCTGGAAGGTCAAATACTGAAGCTGAAGCTTAAATACTGTGGCCACATAATGAGAAGACAAGAATCATTGAAAAAGACTGTGATGTTGGGAAAGATTGAAAGCAAAAGGAGAAGGGGATGGCAGAGGATGAGATGGAGAGAGAGTGTCATGGAAGAAATGAGCATGAACTTGGACAGACTTTGAGAGATAGAGGGGGACAGAAAGGCCTGGAGTGCTATGGTCCGTGGGGCCACAAAAAGTTGGACATGGGTGAATGGCTGAACAACAAATCCTGACTCTTAGATCAATTTTCTTCCCCATTCAGCACTGGCCACTTTCCCTGATAAAGATCATGCTGAGATGATTTCACTTCAAACACTTCATTTCAGCACAGATTAAAAGGTAATTAAACGCTTTTTAAAATAGCAATCAAGCATTACAAGATAATAACATGCAATAATAATAAATTAGTATTTATGGAACACTTTAAAGTTTACAAAGTGCTTTTCACATGTAATCCCACTTGTTCCTCACAACAGGTAGGTACTACTATTAACCCCATTTACAGAAGAGGTAACTGAGGCTAAGATGTGCTCAGGTGAAGTGACTTGGTCTGGGTCACACAAGTAGTCAGTGTCTGAGCTAGGATTGGAGCATCATCAGGGCACGAGCTGGACGTTCAATCAGGAAGACCTGAATTTGAATCCCATCTCAGATATATACTGGCTGGGTGACCCTGGGCCAGCCAATTTAACATCTGAGTCTGAGTTTCATTATTGAGATAATGGAGATAATAAGACCACCTCCCTGTCAGGACTGTTGTGATGATGAAATGAAGTTATGCATACAAAGAGCCCTGGAAACCTTTCCACGTGAGATAAATGTACACCTGGTGAAAGTAACATCTGCCCATTCTGTTTTAAGGCCCTCCCACCCTGACATTCTCTATTCTAAGGCCCCTCCCTGCTCTGATACCCCCTGTTCTAAGGCCCCTACCAGCCCTGACATCTCCTGTTCTAAGGCCTCTCCCAGCTCTGACATTCCCTGTTCTCAGGCCCCTCCCAGCTTTGACCTTCTCCATTCTAAGGTCTCTCCCATCTCTGACATTCTCTGCTTCCTAGTGCGTAAGAAAAGACATTCTGTTGGTTTCCTGAAGAGCTCTCTTCAGCCCTCCAGTTCACTGCACACTCCCACAGGCCCCTCTCCCCACCCTTCTTTGCTAGCTTTTTTCTTGCTTGGTTTGCAGTCTGGAATTGGGTTTCTAGCCTCTCTGCTTCTCTCTCTTGCACAGATTTCCCGCTTATCACCAAGGAGAAAACTGAATCCAAAATTGACGTTAGACCTAGAAATCTCTTTTCTTTGGGTCGATTTGACCCTGACTAGGGATGTTCTGATACTGTGCTGCAGGAGGGCTGTGAGCATTTTTATCTCCACGAAAAAATCCCTGGCAGGAATTGTATCACCTGCCATGCATTGGGCAAGGCTCAGAGAGTAGCCCCAAAACAGGAACAGTGAATGTTCCTCATTCAGCCCTCCTCCTCCTCCTGTCCTCCTGTGCACTGATGATGACTTGGCCTCACCAGGGGCCTGTCAGCCCTGGTTATTGGAGGCGACAATGTGGTGGCGGAGCTAGAGTCAGGAAACCTGGGTCAGGAATTGGTAATATTCCTTCCTGATTAGTTAAAAAAAAACCAGTTGTGATCCAAAGCCACCATTATAACAAGGCTTGTTCTGAAGGAAGCATAGAATATGAGAGCTGGGAGCGGCCTTGGAACAGGGGATGTCAGAGCTGGGAGGGGCCTGAGAACAGGGGATGTCAGAGCTGGGAGGGGCCTGAGAACAGGGGCTGTCAGAGCAGGGAGGGGCCTGAGAACAGAGGATGTCAGAGCTGGGAGGGGCCTGAGAACAGAGGATGTCAGAGCTGGGAGGGGCCTGAGAACAGGGGCTGTCAGAGCAGGGAGGGGCCTGAGAACAGAGGATGTCAGAGCTGGGAGAGACTTAATCAATCATATAATCTAGTCCCCTGCCCCCTCTCCATTTTACAGATGGATAAAACTGAAGTACAAATGGTTCCCATATGGGATGACTCTTATAGCTGGGGCCACAATCCAATGTTCTTTCCAGGTCACCAGGTTGCATTGCCTTACTGTATCCCTCACTGGATACACCCTCATTCTGACCACGCCTCTTGAAGGTCCCAGAGCAGACTAATCATAGTTCCCATTTATAGAGCTTTAAGATCAACATTTACACTCATTAACTCATTTAATCCTTGTAACAACCCTCTTGGGGAGGGCTAATATTACCCCTGTTCCCCCAGTGATAACACTGAGGTTCCTGGTGATGGATTGTTTTGCTCAGGGTCAACTTTCTTGAGCTAGGAAGTGTCAGAGGTGTGATCCAACTTCACAAAAGTAGTAAATAGAAGAGCCAAGATTCAAACCCGGGTCATTCAATTCTAAATTTAGCCTATTTTCCATTGTAAACTAGTATAATAAAAGGATGCAACTTTTTAAAAATATTTTTAGAGGGGGATGGGTGGGTGGTGACTGTTTGATTTGCTGGAGGGTGGAAGAAGACATCACCTTCTTGCTTCCTTCTTGGCTCAAGCCAATAGCCACAGGAACATGTGGTTTCTGTCATTCTGTATCCCCAACATGACATCCAGAAGCCTAATGGTTTCCCATTTTTCTACCTTGCAATTTTGTTCATAATAAAAATTATAAAAACCACAACTCAATATATCCTCTCCTATTTTGTCTCCCCCATTCTTCTTACCCCTGCATCTGTGGAAGGAATAATGTGCACAACGTAATCAGAGTAACACACACACACAGACATACACAAACAGAACCCTTTAAAAAGTCCCATGGCTCTCAGCAAGGGTTGACAACCTGCTGTTCCCCTGGGAAAAGCCAAAGTACATTAAAAGGCACTTACTTCCTGGCTGACTGTCCTACACTGTGACATCAGGGGCTATTTAATGGAACTGTATCTTTCTAATACAGCTCATCTGCTGCAGAGGTGTCTGAACACCCTGTGCCTGGAGCTGGGTCTGCTTGTGAACACAATGTCCCAGCTTCAGGCTGGGCTCCCACACCCTCCCACAGCTACTCTTGGAGACAACCAGATTCAGGGTACGTGCTGTGTTTCTGAAGGACAAAGGATGAGTAAAGGTTGGGGGTGGTGGTGGCAGCATGGGGGTAAGGATGTAGAAAGTAGGAATAGGATGCCCACCTAGAACTGAGCTCATACCAGGAAAGAGGATTTTTAGATCATATCTATAAAAAACCCAAACAACTCACTGGAAATTTAAAAAAATTAATTGAGTTGTTTTTTTTGCTAGCATGAAAGTAAACAGAATCACAGAAAGTCCAAGCTATAAAAGACCTTATAACATAGAATGTCAGAGCTGGAAGTGACCTTCTGACATAAAGTGTTAGAGATTGGAGGGATCTTAGAACAGAGAGTGTCAGAGCTGGAAGAGGCCTTGTAACATAGAATGCCAGAGATAGGAGAGACCTCAGAACATAGAATTGTAGAGCCAGGAGGGGCCTTTGATGATGAAATATTAGAAATGAAGAAATTTTATGGGTCATCTATTCTAACCCTCTTACATTACAGAGAGGGAAACTGAAGCTCAGAGGGAAATTGACTAGTCCAATGCAGCATAATAAATCGGTGTCAAATATAATATTGGATCAGATCATTAAAAACAAACACCTTTTCCCCTACCCATGGAAAGTGATTTCCTGTGATTCCAATTCATGTATCCTTATCTTGGCTACCCTCCCGCCATGCCTTGAGTATTTTCTGCCTTCACCTGTGACTCCAAGCTTCCCTAGCCTCTTTCAAGACTTAGTTTAAGCACCACCTTCTGCAGGAGGCTGTTCTTTGGTCCCCTCAGCTGCTAATGCTTCCCCACCCACAGGATCCCCCATCCACTCTGTTCATATCTTGGACATACCTCATTATGTACATCTTGTCTCCCCAATTAGAGTGTGAGCTCCATGAGGGCAGGCCTATTTTTGCCTTTCTCTAATCCCCAATGCCTGACACCTAGTGAACCTTTAATAAATGCTTACTGACCTATGGGGTGACTTTTAAGATTGGGATTCTTAATATTTTTTAATACTACAGACCACCTTGAAGTCTGGAAACATCTCAGAATAATGGTGTGTGTGTGTGTGTGTGTGTGTGTGTGTGTGTTTAAACAAAACATAAATGCTAAATTTCAGTTTGAGGCTAGTGAAAATAAAGATGTTATTTTTTTTTCTCATCCAACCTCATGCACCCCTTCAAATCTCCCCATGGGTCTTAAGAACCTCCATTTTAACAGAGTTCCACACAGCCAGTTGGCGAGTGTAGTCAGCACCATGGACAGCTGGATGAGCCAGCTCCTGGCCGTGTCAGTTCCTAAGGGAAGGGGCCCTGTCGTTGCTCTGCCATGGTCTGCCTTTTATGTCTACATACCTGGCAGCCGCCTGCCCTTTATGGACCTGAGCTCAGTTCTCTACCAGGGTTATAAAACCATTTTAATAACAAACAACAGGACTACTGTAATTGCTATCTGTGGAAGCTCTTTCTCTAGTGGCTGTTATTTCTGATCTGCGCTGAGTTAACTCCAGGCTCTAAAAATTAAGTGCCTTGTCCAAAGACACTTTGGGTCTTTATGTTCTTATATGGCAACCATCATGGCAGCTCAGAGGCCTTCCTCTGGAGCACTGCCATGGCTGGAACCAAACAGAGGGGAGGCAAGAGCTGTTGACTGAGGTTTTCCAGACTTTAAGAGAAGGCAGAGGACGCCTAGACTGCCAGAGCTGGGAGGGCCCTTACAACAGGGGATATCAGATCTGGGAGGGGCTTTAGAGCGGGGAATGTCAGAGCTGGGAGAGGCCTTGGAACAGGGAATGTCAGATCTGGGAGGGGCTTTAGAACAGGGAATGTCAGGGCTGGGAGGAGGTTTAGAACAGGGAATGTCAGGGCTGGGAGAGGCCTTTGAACAGGGAATGTCAGATCTGGGAGAGGCCTTAGAACAGGGAATGTCAGATCTGGGAGGGGCTTTAGAACAGGGAATGTCAGGGCTGGGAGGAGGTTTAGAACAGGGAATGTCAGGGCTGGGAGAGGCCTTTGAACAGGGAATGTCAGATCTGGGAGAGGCCTTAGAACAGGGAATGTCAGATCTGGGAGGGGCTTTAGAACAGGGAATGTCAGGGCTGGGAGAGGCCTTAGAACATGGAATGTCAGGGCTGGGAGGGGCCTTAGAACAGGGAATATCAGGGCTGGGAGAGGCCTTAGAACATGGAACATCAGGACTGGGAGGGAACATAGAACAGGGAATGTAAGACATGGGAAGGACCTTAGAATAAAATATTTTCCCATCAGAAGGGACCTTAGAGGTCTTATAGTCCAATTCCCCATGTTCATAGGGTCATATCATCAAAATTTTAGGGTTGGAAGGGACCAACCCCTTATTTTATAGATGAGGAAACTGAGACTACAGAGGTTACATGACTTGACCAAGGTCACACAGCTAAAAAGTGTCTGAGGCAAGATTTGAACCCAAGTCTTCCTAACTTTGAGTCTACCACTCTATCCACTACACCACACTGCCTCTCTAGTTTTAAGAGAAGGAAAGTGACTTGCCCATAGGCACACATCTATTAAGAGGATATTTGGTACCAGAACTCTCAGATCATGGGAGCCTAGTTTTTGACCTAAAAATGGAACTTAGATACCACCTAGTCCACCCCCCTGCCCCTCACTGATAAGGAAGCTAAGGCTGGAGAAGGACAGTGATTTATCCAAGGTCATTTGTCCATGGGTAGGAAGTAGCAGAGCTGAGATTTGAACCCAGGCCTCTCTCCACTTTGCCCCACTGACCCTGAAGCATACTTGGATAAATCACTATAATTCAAAGGGTCACCCGGAACTAGTTGCTATGCCCAACACAATTCCAAAAAGAGAGATAAGCCCCCCCAAAAGCAACAGCTTCTCATGGCCTGGGTGTGAAAATGCTTTACCTTGAAGCTCTTTTGGGAGGCACTTGGTGGAGAATCCCAAAATGTCCTTGAAGATGGGAAAATGTCCCCTCGCCTTAGGCAGGGTGATGGAAGGATTTGCTTTATGAGTTACTAATGAGTCATCTTTTGGCCCTTTCTTCTATGCTTTTTGTCATCAGAAGAAAAAGAAAGAAAAATCCCATAGGACTGAAAAAGGTTAGTATTTATCTGGATTTCTAGGCCACAAAGCACATGATACAGCAGCTATGTAACTAGGGCAGGGCAACCAGGCCTTTGCCCCAGGGCACTGGAATTTAGAACAAACATTTAAAACTCATCCTCTTTTGAAGCAACTGAGCATAGCATCTACTTAGTGAGAATAATTAGTTAAAACTAGAAGCTAGCAGATCAGTACATTGTTAATAGCATCCATCTGTGAGCCACTATAGCAACTAATTCACCCTTCTGCTCTACTGCATTTGTCTTAATTACCTCTTGTATTACTAAGTATCAAATTACAAAGTTGCTTTGAGGGCTTCGTGCTGTTTGCCCCAGGCACCAAAATTGCTACTTAGGGCTCTGTAAGAGAGACACACAGCTGCTTTTCCCGGTGAGAGGGAAGGCTTATTGGGCGTCCTCTTTTGTTTTGACCCTCTCCAATTTACTTGTGAATTTTGGGGTTTTGTTTTTATCTGTATTTCACCCCATCCCCCCACTTTCTAGAATATTAGTTCTATGAAGGCAGGGATTGTATTTTAATCTAACCTGTACTGACAATGCCTAGCTCAGTGCCACCTAAACAAGAATTCTAACAGTTGACGTTTAAACATAGCACATATAGGGTTTTAATATATGGTAGAGACTAGCCCCTGGAGCATGCCTTGGAAAGCTTCAGTACCTCCAACTGGACAGTATGTACTCTGGCTTTTTACTAAAGGAAATTTACAATACAATACAAGTCTGTCTTAGTTGGTTACTGCTCAAGAACATCTTTTTGATGGAACCCTTACAAAAGCCCTGGGAAGCTTGTACTGCCATCCCTGTTTTACAGATGAGTAAATCAAGGCTTAGTAAGTGACAAAGTTGGGTCTGAAGTCTAGGTTACCCAAAGCACTAATTGGTAGGGAAGATTCAAACCCAGATCTCTTCTGACTCTAAAGAAATTGGACTTGAGGAAAAATTCCATTTAGGACTGGAAGGGATTTTGGAAGCAATCTAGTTCAATCATTCCATTTTGCAGAAGTGGAAACTGAGGCAGAGAGAGGTTAAATATCCCACCCCTGAATACAGAGAGAGCAAGTAGCTGGGGCAGGATTCAGACCAGGTCCTCTGACAACCAACTGTCAGTTCTTCGCACCATATACCAGATTGCTTCCTCTGGAACCCAAGAAGTGAAATCTGGAACCCCCAAAATGTTCTTTCTACATCTCCCACAGAAGGCATTTAGTAAGCATTTGTTGGGGGGTATGTTGTGTTAGCTATTTCTCTCCAGAAATTCCCAGCAAGAATTTCTGCCTGAAAGTGCAGTAGAATTCTTTCATGTGGCCTTCCTGAGATAGCATGCTACAAGTGAGCTGATCCACATATGAAAGGCCAGCATCCAAAACCTTCAGCTGGGCTCAAAGAAAGTCTCTTGGCTGGAATGGTTGTGGTAGCAGCGGTGATGATGGTGGTGGTGGTGGTGATAGTGGTGGTGGTGGTGGTGCTGCTGCTGCTGGTGATACGGTTTCCTTAGCTTACCTTTGCTACTAAGATACACCAGGCCATCTATAAAGTGACTCCAGGATCCTCTTCCTATCATTGATGTGAATAACTAACAATAGAAAACACTTAAGCAGTGCTGAGGGGCCTGGAGAATTATTTTTTTACTATCAAGCCAGAATTGGTTTACTAAATCTGTCAATGAAGGCCAAGAAAAATAAATTAAATGCAGTAGGGCTCAGGCCTCCCAGAACCTAAGTGTGAGTCTTTTTTCATGCTGATCAGAGGAAAGAGGGTCTTGGCTTGGCTGACACACAGGATAACAGAGGCCACCAAGAGTTCTGGGTTAGCAATCTTCTCTACCCACCTCACCCAGGGATCCTGGCTCAATGGTCTACATTGTCTAAGCAAAAGATTCTTGGATCTGAGCCCTCTCCTGAGCAGTGCTGTGGGCTGGGAATGCTCCCCCACCCTGAGCCCCCTTAGCTCACTTCCCTTCTGCTATTTCAGCATCTTTGAAACCCCATGTCTTCTCTAGGAAGCTTTCTAGACTGATCAAGATGGGGGTAGCAGAGAATCTGGAATAGGAGAGAGAGTTTCTGATCTGGAGACAAAGAGCCTGGTGATAAAGCTTAGCCATGCTACTTATCACATGTGTGATATAGGACAAGTCCCTCTGTGCCTCAGTTTACTCTTGTCTAAAATGGAAGGATTGGACCAGAGATGATTGCTAAGGTCTGCTTGGGCATAAATCTTGAGCCTGAGGACACAAGGATCATGGTGGAGTTGGGGTCGAGGTCCCAGGGACAATGCCCTGTAGGGAGAAGAAAAAGACTTGAAGCCTTTGTTGCGAGTGGGGAACAGAGTAAGGCAGAGTTTAACTGGTGCACCATCCCCAGAAGAAAGGGAGAGCCCTCGCAGATCCTTATTTTAACTCCTTCTGGCTGATCAGTGCCAGGCTCAAGTGTTTCTTCCTACTGAAGGAATCTAAAAGCTGTTAGCTTTGGATCCCTGGGGCAAAGCCCTTGGGAGCCTACCATTGTCATAGCTCTGGCAGTGGACAGAGGTCTCATTTTAATTGGTGGCTCTGCCTCTGACTAGTTATGTGACCTTTGGGATAGCTCCTCCCCTCTCTGAGCCTCAGTTTACCCATCTGGCAAATGAGAGAATGGACTTTAACCCAATGAATCAGTGACTCAGCAAGCATTGATTATACACCCACTCTACAGGCACCCTGGTAGGCACTGGGTAGTGTGATAGACACTAGAATGAGGCGTGCATTTCTAGTCATTGCTCAATCAATTACGAATTTATTAAGTATTTACTATATGCTAGGCACTGGGAATATGAACTACCAATAATAGTAGTTGCTAGCATTTATATGGTGCTTTAGAAATGTTACAAGCAGCATGCATCTATCACACTGTCCAGTGCCCGCCAGAGTACCTGTACCATGGGTGTATAATCAATACTTGCTGAGTCACCGATTCATCGGGTTAAAGTCCATTCTCTCACCTAGGTGCAGTGGGTAGTGCTCCAGGCCTGGAGTCAGGAAGATTCACCTTCCTGAGTTCAAATCTGGCCTCAGACACTTACTAGCTGTGACGCTGGGCAAGTCACTTAACCCTGTTTGCCTCAGTTTCCTCATATGTAAAATGAGCTGGAAAAGGAAAAGGCTCACTACTCCAGTAGCTTTGCCAAGAAAAACCCAGATGGGGTCACAAAGAGGCAGACATGACTGAAATGACTGAGCAACAGAAACAAATATCGATTCATTTGATCCTCCCCACAGTCTTGTGAGATAGGTGTTATTATTATGCCCATTTTACAGATGGGGAAATTGAGGCCAAGAAAGGTGATGTGATTTGCTCAGGGCCACATAGCTAGTAAGTGGCTGAGGTAGGATTTGATCAAGTCTTCCCGAATCCAAGTCCAATGTTCTATCCCTGCCCTAAAGGAGTTTACACTCTATCAAATACACTCCTATAAGTGCCTGGTACATAGTCAGTGCTTAATAAACCTTTGTGGATTGATTGCCCAGATGATCTCTCAGCTTCTTTTCAGTTCTGATGACCATGGAGGGTTTCAGCAGCCCTTTCTGCTGCTCGGTGATGATCCCACAGGTGTACTTATCCTCGACTTATCTAAAAAAGAAATGGATTTCTATTCCAACGGCCCTTTAAGAGTACAAAATTCTTTCCTTAGAACAATCTTGTGAGTTTGGTAGTGCAAGCATTATTATACTACATTTTGGAGAGGAGAGAATGAGGCACAGAGAAATAAAATGACTTCCACAAGGTCATACAACTAAGGGGGGTGGGTCTGAGCTTGGATTTTGGCCCCCTATCTCCTGACTCCATGTCCAGGGCCCATGCTGCCTGGCACCATCTTGCCTCCTCCATTTCTCTATTGATGGTCAGCCACTGCTTGTCACGCCTCCTTCACGTTCCTCTTTACTTATGTTGGGGTGCTTTAGAGTGAAGAGTCCTCCAGGGTACTTGGTGTGCGGGAAGCCTTACATACATGTGCACTGGTAACACAGAGGACCTGGGATCTTGTCAGCATGGGAATACCCTATGCCATGTTAGCTTGCAACACCTCTATGCATCTAGATTGGCATTCTAGAGCATTGCCTAAGTCACAAGATTGTTTGGAAGAGAGTTTTTTCCCTCAAAGTCTCACTGGAATAGAAATCCTTTTCCTTTTTAGATAATCCAAGACAAGTATGACAAGACAAATATGTGGGGTCATCACTGAGCAGCAGGAAGGGCTGCTGAAACCATCCATGCTTATTAGAGCTGCAAGGAACCTGAGAGACATCTGGGCAATCAAGCAACAAACATTTATTAAGTACTTACTGTATACCATCATTCTAGAGCTGGAAGGGATGAACCTTGGGGCCATCTTGTCCAATCCTCTTGTTTTACAGATGAGGAAACTGAGGCCAAGTATTAAAGTGATGTGCCTAAGGTCATAAAGGTAGGGAGATCCACAAGCAGGATTTGAATCAAGGCCCTTTGACTCTAGCTGCTGCTCCCTGTAGTCTGGTGCTCAGAGAGATTAAATAACTTGTACACAGTCAATGGCTAGTAAGTGTCAGAAGCTGGATTTGAACCCATGCCTTCCTGTTGCCAAGTCCAGAGACTGATCCAGTATATCACACTGCCTTTCTCTTACTTGTTCCTACCTATAGAGGCAGGGTCACAAAGCAGATGGAAAGCTTGCCTTAAAGTCAGGAAGACTTGCCTTCAAGCCTGTCTCTGATATCTACTGACTGTGTGACCCCAGGGAGGTATCTTACCCTCTTCATTCTTCTAAGACTATGAATTGTGGAGCAGGTGCATACCTGCATCAGTGGAGAGAGTTTCCTTGCTCTGGAGTTCCCTATATCAATGAAATCATGGTCTGCCCCCTCTCCCTATTATATACCTATATCTATCTAGATCTATCTATCTATAACTTTCTCTCTCTCTATTTCTCTCTGTCTCTCTCTCCACACACGCGCACACACACACACACACACACACACACACACACACACAGAAGTATAAAATCTATATATAGAGAAAGAGGTTGTGTAGGTTGGGGTGTGTAGACACACACACACGCACACACAGACTATCTCTTGCTCTTCTATAAAATATCTGAATACAGATAGTCTGTGTATGTATATACCAACCTACACAGCCTCTCTCTATAGATATAGATACAAATTTTACATATATTTGTGTATATAAATATGAATATATATATACATAGAGAAGGGATATATATACATATATATACGTATCTTGGGATGAGGACATTGTATTAACATCATCTTCTTATTATGCAAGAATATAATATCATGTCAGTACAATAAAAAGCTTTTGTTCTTATCAGTCCCTTATCAATTCTTGTCATATATATTCTTCAAATATGATATATTTGTTACCCTTACAGAATATAAGCTTCTCCAGGGCAGGAATTGTTCTCATTTTGTCTCTGTATTCCCAGTGCTGAGTACAGTGCCTGGCACATAGTCGGTCCCTAAGCAATGTTTGTTAATTGAAACATTCAGCTGACATCTGTTGACAGTGACTGCCCTCCACACACTCGGGTTTTAGTCCTGATTTTGCCATTATTAGCTCACTGTGTGATCCTGGGTAAGTCACAAATGAGAGTAAAGGTGCCTGCCCTTGCCTCTCTCACGGGAGCGTTTTAGTATCCAGTGAGATAATAGGTAGAAAAATGGTTAACAAAACTGAAAGCGTGAAAGACTAATAAGAAGAAAAGCTTTTTTTTTTTTGGCAGGGCAATTAGGTTAAGTGACTTGCCCAAGGTCACACAGCTAGTACATGTGTCAAGTGTCTGAGGCTGGATCTGAACTCAGGTCCTCCTGACTCCAGGGCTGGTGCTCTACTCGCTGGGCCACCTAGCTTCCCCAAAAGAAAAGCTTTTAATGTTATTTGTATTATATTCTATTCCCATATAACAATACTAAAATGATGAAAATATAAAGTCTTTTTCTCCCCAAGATACTGGGGGAGGGGTATTGCTTCTCTGATTGACCTAGGGGAGGGAAAGAGTAACTCAGACACAAAATCTCAGACACAAACTCTAGCTCTTTCCATTAGCATTCAAGCCCCTTCACAACCTGGCTCCAGCTTGTCTTTCTATACTTATTGCACCCTATGCATTCTACATTCCAGCCAAACCTGACCGCTAGTGGTTTCCAAGATTTAACATGCCATTTCCAGCCTCTGTGCATTTGTACAGGCTGTGTCCCTTCATCTAGATATGCTTTGCCTTTCCTAATCCTTATCTTCCTTTAATATTAAGCTCCCCAGGGAAACCTTCCTTGATTTTCCTGGTTGTTATGGTACTCCCTTTCCTCTAATTACCTTGTATTTACTTATCTGGGTATGTATTTTATCCTTCTATTCTAGATTATAGTATTTTTTTCCCTTTGGTTGGGGGAGAGCATGTTATTGGGGGTGGGGAAGGCATGTCTCCTCAGAAGACCTGAGTCTAGTCTTCTTCCTGCCCTGCCACTAACAAGCTGCAGAACCCTGGGGGAGTCACTTAACCTCTTGGTTTCCTAACCAACTCGCTAATGTATATATTATCATTCAGTATAAGTGGACAAAGTTTCCTCACAGGGATGAAGTCACACAATTAAAAGAGAAAAAGAGTTAAAATTTAAATTTTTTTTTTAAATTAAAAATTCAAAAAATTAAAAGAGTGAAGATAATAAAGTCTATGATTGCCACTGGCATGGTGGAAGTTCAGCACAGAAGTCAAATCAAAGAGGGTTTTCTTATGGATGGTGAGGTTGTCCAACTGCTCCTGATTGTGACTGACATGGTGAATGATTATATCAAGCACTGGAATGCTGCAGAAACTCCTAAATAAGACCCATAGGCATTCAAAAGAACTTGGCTTGACTATTCACACATTAAAAACCAAGTGGATGAAGGATGCTTATTGTCCATGCTATGATGATCCATAGCATATGCAGAACTAGTCCATCTATAATACACTTTAAACAGACACTGCAGCAAATAGACAATTGTCTGGGTCCAGAATTGAACAGGAGGAGGAGGAGTATGGGTTGCATGGCTATTGGGAAATTATCCAGTGAGTTGAACGACCTCAAGATTTTCCCTTAAACAAAGGCCCATCTTTTAAACAATAATTTTCTTTGGGTTATATTATATGGCTTGGAGATTCATAAAATGCTTCAGTCTTTGAAAAACTGAGATTGAAGGTCACTGGACAATGGAGAGAGATGCATGGTGGGCAAGAGCAGCCATCAGACATTACAAACTAGGAAATACACAGAAAACATCGTATAAAGAAAATGTATCATTGGGAAAATCCAAAGATGGGTCCATCATGTGATAAGAGATAGACATGGACAGCTAGCCTTGCTGTGTCAAGAGGAACCTAATAAAGGTCTCCAGAATGTTGGACAGACCAATGGAGAGAAGTTTGCTGGAGGACATGGAGCCTGTATGTGCAACCATGAATGGGTTGCAAGCTACACCACTGGAGTGAACATCCATCCGCATCGATGGACTTACGAATTTGTTGGAGTGTTGAAATGAACACCTCCCTCATCGAGGGTGTGGGAAGGAAAACACTTGCCAACCTTTAAGTGATACATGAGCCTGAAGGTTACTTATGATTACTGGTTACTGCCCAAAGCAGGCAGGTTTGGGGCTTGGTTCTTTTTGGTCTCCCTCGTTTTGTCAGCTATGGGTGTTGTTTGTTTGTTTGTTTCTTTTTGTGGGGGAACTCAGCCCACTCTGCACTGCCTAGTAGGAGGTTTCATCTGCATCCAAGAGCTTTGGAAGGATGTAAAGTTTTAGCTGCAATTGTGGCCAGGTCCCACCATCCCCTGGTGGCAAACTATGGCTGAATGGAGAAATGCTGCTCCAGGAGGTTGTGGACTTGTTCTAATCTGGATGTAAACCTGTCAGAGTTATGAGTATTTATGGGAAATGGAAAATCATAAAATGTCAGAGCTGAGAAGGGCCTTAGAACAGAGAATGTCAGAGTTTGGGAGGGGCCTCAGAACAGGGAATGTCAGGGCTAGGAAGGTTTTTAGAACAGAGAATGTGAGGACTATGAGGTGCCTTAGAACAGGGAATGTCAGAGCTGGGAGGGGCCTTAGAACAGGGAATATCAGAACTGGGGGGAGCCTTAGAATACAGAACATTCAATGTTAATATAGTAAAGCAGTTATGTCAAAATAGAAATGGATCCCTACCAGCAGCATATTGACTTAGAAAACCACAAATTAACACTATCTATGTTGCAATGTATTTTCATTTATTTTGCTGAACATTTCTCACTTAGATTTTAATCTGGTTCTTCTAGCAGTTGGGTGTTTATAGTTTGACCTCTGTTAAAGTATGGCTGAATCATAGAATGTCAGACCTAGAAAGGCCCTTAGAAAACAGAACATCAGAATTGTAATGGCCTCTAGAATGTCAGAGGTGAGAGGGAGCTTAGAGCATAGAACATAGACTTCTAGAGCTCAAAGAGATTTGAAAATACAGAACACAGGACATTAGATCATGAAACTACTGTAGAATAATAGAAGTCAGTGATGGTAGAGATCTAGGACTACGTAATCCACCATCTCCCGTCCTCAAACATCACTTTGCAGAGGAGAAAAATGAAGCCCAGAGAAGGAAATGGACTCACTCAATGTCGTCATACAGCAACTTAAGAGGTTGAACCAGGATTAAAGGCCAGGGTTCCTACCCCAAGTCCAAGACTCTTTCAGAGGTTGCACTTCCCATAGAGATCACAAGCTAGGTTTTTCTGAAACCAGGCTCAGGGAAGGAATTGGGCTTTGAACATAAGATACAGCCACACTGGTGAGTCTAGTATATTCTCAGCTCTTCAAGGAAAATTGGATAAGCCAGTGTCATGCTGAAGGTTAATTGGGTCTTTGACACCCAGAGGGAGGAAAGCAGAATTCTTGTTTTAGAGTTTCCTTACAGAGCCTGGTATCTGCCACAGACACACATCTTGCTTTGAAAGTCTTACTGAAAAACAAGGTGTGCAAACCCCATCCCTGCTTCTCTGGGCCGGAAAGTGTGACAGGTGCTTCTAGGTTGGAAAGACCGAGAAACAGAAAGGGAGGATGTGGGGTGTCCCACATATTGTCAATATGCTGACTAAGAATTCCACTGCTGGGATTCTGATATCATGGAAAGAGGGTGGGACTTACCATCAGAAGACTGGGATTCTAATCCTGACTCTGCTACTTCCTACCCGTGTGACCTTGGGAAAATCATTTCCCATCTCTAAGGCCCAATTTCCTTTTCTGCATAATGAAGAGGTCCAAGTAGCATGTTACAATGAAAGAGCACTGGATTTGAAATCAGAAGTCTTGGGTTCAAATCTTGGCTCCTTCTTCTACCTCTGATTTTTATTATCAGTATGACCTTGGCCACTTCACTTTCCTTTTCTGGGATTCCATTTCCCCTTCTGTAAAATGAGGGAGACAGTCTAGAATAATTCAGTGGAAATAGTCCTGGTGTTGGACTCAGAAGAACTGAATTCAAATCTCAATTCTGCCAGTTGCTATATGGGTGACGTTGAGGGAAATCATGTCATTTCTCCAGGCTTGAGTGTTCTTATCTATAAAATAAGGGGCTCAGTCTAGATAACTTCTAAGGACCCTTCTAGCTTGAAATTGATGGTCCCAATATATTACAAAGATTTTGCACTGTGACCAGGAATTCAAGGATGGTTTAAAATAAGGAAAACTATTAACATAAATGATTAATCAATAAAAAGCAACAAAAACAATATGATTATATCAATAGATGCAGAAAAAGCTTTTTGACAAAATACAACACTCATTCCTATTAAAAACACTTGAAAGCATAGGTATAAATGGATTTTTCCTTAAAATGACAAAAAGCATCTACCTTAAACCATCAGCAAGCATTATTTGTAATGAGGATAAGCTAGAAGCCTTCCCAATAAGATCAGGAGTGAAACAAGAATGCCATCATCACCAATATTATTCAATGTAATATTAGAAATGCTGACAATAGCAATAAGAGAAGAAAAAGAAATTGAAGGAATTAGAATAGGCACTGAGGAAACAAAGCTGTCTTTTTGCAGATGACATGATGATAGACTTAGAAAATCCTAGGGATCCAACTAAAAAGCTAGTAGAAAGAATAATTTTAGCAAAGCAGCAGCATATGAAATAAATTCACATAAATCATCAGCATTTCTATATATCACCTACAAAACCCTGCAAGAAGAGATAGTAAGAGATATCCCATTTAAAATAATTGTAGATGGAATAAATTTCCTGAGATTCTACTTGCCAAGACAAACCTAGGAACTACATGAGCATAATTATAAAACACTTTATACACATAAAATCAGGTTTAAATAATTGGAGAAATATTAATTGTTCATGCATGGGCAGAGCCAATATAATAAAAATGACAATTCCACCTAAACCAATCTACTTATTCAATACCATCCCAATTAAATCACCAAAGTTTTTTTTTGAGCTAGAAAACTAATAGTAAGATTCATTTGGAAGAATAAAAGGTCAAGAATATCAAAGGAATTAATGAAAAAATGCAAAGGAAGGAGGGTAGTACCAAATCTTAAACTATATTTTATGGCAGCAATTATTGAAACTATCTGGTACTGGCTAAGAAATAGAATGGTGGACAAGGGGAACAGAATAGAAATACCATACATAGTAGTAAATAATTATAGTAACCTTGTGTTTGAAAAATGTAAAGTTTTAAGTTTTGGGGTTAAGAACTCACTATTTGGTAAAAATTGTTCAGCAAAATGGAAGTCTGGCAGAAACTAGGTATAGACCAATATCTTACACCATTTACCAAGGCCAAAATAGATATATGATCTAGATATAAAGGGAGATATCATGAGTAAATTAGAAGGACATGGAACATGGAGTCTGATCTAACCAGAATATGAGGCCTACCCATGCTTATCCGGCCTCTGCTTGAGGCCTTCTAGTGAAGGCAGCCCATCCCACTTTTGGACAGCTCCATGCTGGGGAATTTTGTGGCCACAGAACCGAAGCTGGCCTTTTTGCAGTTTCTACCCTTTACTGGTTCCGCCCTCTGGGGCCACACTGAGTGAATCTATTATCCTTCCACCACATGAGAACCATTCAAGTAGCTGAGAGGGCAGCTGGGGAATACAGCTATCTCAACTATTCCACAGAAATACACGGGGCTGGCTTTGGGTGGGCAACAGATATCCTTTTTCCCTTAGGTGAGCAGGTCAGAGGCTGGGGAATTGGGGGTTAGCAGACATCCAGAGGAAGGCAGTTAGATGAATGTGGCTCCAGGAGGGGCCCAGAAAATTGGCACTCCCTCCAAGTAGCCAAGTTCTAAGGGGCTGCCCCCATGTGGGGGCTTCTCTTCTCTTCTGCCAGCAAGAGGAAGGGCTAAGCATTTTCCAGGACCAGCTTTCTCCAGGGAGCCAGATTGGATGGCCAAGTTCTTTGACGTAGAACTGAATGGGCTCATTGGCTCTGGACTTGCTGCCTCAGAAACTAACCAGAGCTCATTCAAGCCTGCCATGTCCCTGCTCTCTGAGGCTTCATGGAGCTTTTTGGAAGGCTTGTGGGAAAGCTTTTCAGGACTTGCTTCCTTCTTTTCTTTTTAGTTCCCAACAAAACAAAGGCCAATTCAAAGGTTCTGAAAAGCTGACCTCTTCCAGTTCCCAGGTGACCTCTGCCTGTTGTATCTGTCAGTCAGTTAACAGGCATTTTTATGGAGTTCTTTCTGTGTGCACTGCACAGGGCTGGCTACTATTTTGTGCGTGCGTGCGTGCGTGCGTGCGTGTGTGTGTGTGTGTGTGTGTGAGAGAGAGAGAGAGAGAGAGAGAGGCAGGCAGAGACAGAGAGAGACACAGAGACAGAGACAGAGAGACAAAGAGAGACAAGGACAGAGAGACAGAGACAGAGGCAGAGACAAAGGTAAGACCTGAAAAAGCTCTAGGAGCTTTCAAGTGAGAAAAACAGGGTAGGCTTAAGAGACATTAGTAATACTTACATAACAGAAAAGGATAAAGGAAATGTCTGACCGTGTTATTCCCCTGCCCGATAAACTCTAATGTCTCTGTATTGCCTCCAGTATCAAATACAGACTCTTCATTTGGCCCCCAAAGTCCTTCTCAAACTAGCACTTGCCTACTTTTCCTAGGTCTATCTCACATTATCTCTACATTATCTCTCTCTATGTCTGTCTCTGTCTCTGTCTCCGTGATGTAGGATGCTGTCTTGTTGAGCTTTGTGTAATCTTTGGGGAGTGACTTTGGCTATGTCTATATGAAGCCAAAATACATTTAGTAAAGTGTAGAAAGTGCAGCTAATTATCAAAACCACAGCTCTACTATAGGAAATGATCTCAGAATTCATCTAATCCAGTCCCTTCATTTTATAGAGGGAAGAGGAGAAATAATTTGCCCAAGATCACATGGACAGAGAGTGAATAGCGGAAGAATTTAAGCCCAACTGCTCTGAATCCAAATCTAATATTCTTTCCATTGGTTATGCAACCTCTCAAAATTAAAAACAAATCTATACATCAAATGCCTAGATTTTATTCTGCACAACACTAATTATGAGAACATGGCTAGATGTCTTCAGATAACTAGATCATAGAATTAGGATCAGGAAGGATATTCAAGGCCATCTAGTCTAATGTTCTCATTTTCTTGTTGTCGTTTGATCATTTCAGTTGTGTCTGACTCTTTGTGACTCTATTTCGGGTTTTCTTGGCAAAGACACTGGAGTGGTTTGCCATTTCCTTCTTCATCTCATTTTACAGATGAAGAGACTGAAGCAAACAGTGACTTTCCCAGGGTCACACAACTAGTAAGTGTCTGAGGCTAGATTTGAACTCATGGAAATGAGTCTTCCTGATTCCAAGCCCAGTGCTCTAACCACTGTACCACCTAGCTACCCCCAAATGTTCTCATTATATAGATGGGGAAACTGAGGTGCATAGAGGTTAAACAACCTGTCCAGGGAGTACACAGGTAGCAAATAACAGAGGAGGGCTTGTAATATTAAGGTGAGACCTTTTTACTGTTTTCTCTTTTAGCACTTATTTAACCAAGTGCCCTTGATGTGTCTGGCCTTTGTTTCCTTGATTAAATTAGGAGTCCTTGATGACCTCCTTGCCTCACGGGAAAGCCTACTTTACATGGGTTTGAGTGACATATTTGTGACATCAGAGGCTTTTAGAGCACATGGGCTTAAATCACATCTTTGTGATGATTTTAGGTCACGTGGGTGAGTTGCATGTGTGACTCACCCTTGACCCTGAAAAAGAAATATAAACCCAGAGGTTGGCATTCTCCCTTGGGGCTCTGAGCCACTGGAGGAATGGTGCGTGACTCTGGGCCAGCTGTTGTTAAGAGCTCCCTGGCTTGGAAGCCCAGATGTCGATGGTTTCTTCTGTAAGTATGAATTGTGACTTGGTCTGTTTACATTGTGTATGTTTGTAACTTGTTTGTACTTGCTCTGAAGTTCAGGTTGCTGGCTTTTCCTCCTGAACTAAGTGAGTTTATATGTATAGGTTGGATTAAAGTAAGATTGTTAACCCCTTAAAGCTGCTTTCCTTAGTAAAGCAGATCAAAAGAACCTGTGCTGGCAGCGTTCTTGTTGTTGGGCTTGTGTTGGTCTCTCACCCTCACAACAGCTGCTAGCCAAATTGTTGCAACAGGGCTTTGAACACAGGTCCACTAATTCCAAATACAGTTCTTTCTCTTATGCGCCATGTCGCCTATCTGATGCTTGGGCTTCTGTTATCCCTGTCTTCCATCCTTGGCCATTGACATTTATTCCCCTAGAAGCAGAGCAGCCATCAGTCTATGGGGCCCTGCAGCTGTGCTGAGAAGGTTCCTTCAGATGACACCTCGGGTATGAGATGGACCTACTCGATGGCCTGTAAATGCCATCAGTTGAAATTGGCCATCCAAGAAAGAGCCGATTGTCTGTTTCCCAAATAGGAAAATACTTACAATTGAATATCTAGGAAAATCCTCTTTTCTTCTCCCACGTGAATCTTCCAGATGCAGTCCTCTCCCTCAGCATAGGGCTCGGGCCAGTTTGGGGACAGCACGACTCCAGCTACAGTGGACAGCTCCCCACCACACATGGCTGTAAGAAGAGACAGTTAGATGGACACAGGCTGATACAGCCTCTTACTAGAGCCTGTGAGAATGGTCTAGCTGTTGTGGCTTGTCTCAAGGTATACTTGGCGTTTCAGAGAATCTGCCATCTACCCTCAGAGTTGGAAGAAACTTCAGAGGCCTCCCATTCCCCCCCCCCCACTCTGTAGCATCCTGGGCAAATGGGCACCCAGCCTCTGCTTGAATCTTTTCAGTGACAAGGGACTCACTGCCTCCCAGGGTAGCTCCTACTAAATTGGGGATGCTCTAATTGCCCTGAAATTGTTGCTTCCATTCAGCTCCGTTGTCTCCAATTTCTGCCCATTGATCCTTTTTTGGCCTGTAAGGCCAAGCAGACTAACTCTCAGCTCTTTTCTTTAGCACATCCCTTCCTGAATGAGAGTCCTCGAAGGGATCTTTGAGGTTACCTGGTCTATTTTTCATTTTTTGGATGAGGAAATCAAGGCCCGGGGATCTTAAGACTCAGAGTCTTTTATCATTCCACCGTACTATGTCTCCTTCTCTTCCCTGTGTGACCTTGGGAAAGTCACTGAGCTAATCTCTCTGAGCCTGTTTTCTTATCTGTAAAAGGAGAGGATTAGATGAGATGACCTTTCTTATCCTTCCCAACTCCAAATCTATGATGCTGCCATTTCCATTTCTGCCAACAGATGCTAGCATTGTATGGTCTCTGGTCCCCATGACATCCTGGTCACTTTCTCTGGACTAAGTCCTTCCTCTCTCCCACTCCACTGTATGATTTAGTTCCGGAACTGAACACAATGCTTACTCAGAGTAGGGGCTGGCTAGATTTCCAAGCTAACTTTGTGTTTACCTAGCGAATGTTCTAACTGAGGTCCAGGCCAGAGCACCCATAAATTCCGCTCTGTTAAACTTGTGCATTTAATATGGGGATCAATCTTTCACCGGTGGCAATGGCTGTGATTTCATGCCAAACTGAATCGGGTGAGGGTGGCTGCCAAGAGGAGAAACCTGTTTCATTATTCTGTGCTTGAGTTATCCTGGCACAGGGCTGACATGCCAACTTTAAACATAGAGTGTGATGAGGACCGAGACCCAGGAATGCCTTCGATGGCCTTAAAGATGTGTGCTCTGTAAACTCAGACCTTGGTATTAACAAGTCTATTACAGGGCGTCAATAGCCTCTCAGCCTCGCTGGTGCTGTGGTGAGGCCTGAATGGGAGGGAGTCTGTGACAGCTTTAAAGGGGCTACAGCAATTTAAGGAGTAGGTATTATTATGGCTCTAAGTGGTCATAGTATTATGTCATAGGTTCTACATCCTCAAGTGCAAAGGACCTTAAGTGCTGGTCCTGGTTCTGCTATGTGACTGTAGGAAAAAACAAGCTGACCTTTCTGAGTCTCAGTTTCTCCAGTTAATATAGCCAGTGAGGTCCAATGATAAGTGCCTTCCCTACCTTCCAGGGCACATTGACTGGCACAAGGGAAATAAAGGCTATGAAAGTGCTTTAGAAAAGCATAAAGGAGGAATGAGACGAGTCACTGTGTGAGCATGGGCAGGTCTCTTCCCCCAACTGGTTTCTTCTTCCACAAAATGAAAAGGTTGACTGGATGATTCCGGAGACCCCTGGGACATTTTGGCATTTTATGAGGCTATATATTATGCAGAGGGATCATGACAGAATGAATCAAGGGCTGGGAGTCAACTTCCTCCCTTCCCCCTCTCTCTTATTTCCATTCCTCCCTTCTTCCTTCAAGCCCCAACTCCCCCTTTCCTCCCTCCATCCCTCTCTTTCTTTCTCCCCTTTTTTTCTTCCTTTAATTCTTTCCTTTTCCTTTCTTCTCTCAATGTCTTCCCTCCCTTTGTCCCTCTTGCCTATCCTCAATCCCTCCCTCTCTTACTTCTTTCCTCAATTCTTCCCTCTGTTCCTTTGTTCTTTCCTCAGTTTTCACTTTTCCCTTCAGTCCTCTCTCTTCCTCCGTTCTTTACCCATTTTCTCTTCTTCCATCAATCTCTCCTCCTTTCTTCCCTTCTTTCTTCAATCTCTTTTCTTCCCTCAATTTTTCCCTTTCTTCTTCTATTCTTTTCCCAGTCTTTCACTTATTTTTCTTCTCCCTCCTCTTCCTTTTCTGTTTCCTCTTCCTTCTTGCCATATGATATCTGCAGGACCCTTTGCTGTCCTATTGTTTTATACAGCAGAAAAGGACTCAGAAGACATCCCCCCAAACCCAGGGGCCTGGGTAGACCATTTCCTTCTGCCAAAAAGGAAAGACAGCCCTTTTAATTTAAACTTTTTAAAGGCAGTTCAGTGTGAGCTTAGGCAGATTTCTGAGCCCTTCAGGCCAGTGGAGGGGAGCAGCAAGATGAAAGAGAAGTTGAATCAGGACAGTGATTACCTCAGGAGAAAAACATGATCTGTTAGACATAGCAGGTCTAGAAGCAATGAAATTTGTTTCCCAAGGCTTTGTCCTGAGTTCTCCTTTCTTCGTTCAGAGTCACATAATCTGAGGATTGGGAAGGACCATGTGGTCCCACCTGTGTCCAAAGAAAATCTCCTCTGGAACATCCCAGAAAAGTGGCTGTCCAGCCTCTCCATGCTGACCTCTTAGGAAGGGGAGCCTGCCATTTCTTGAGGCAGCCTGTTTCACTTTGGAACACCTCTAATTGTTAGGAAGATTTTCTTGATATCGAATCTAAATTTTCCTGTTTTCAACTCTGACCAGTTGCCCCTGGTTCTGTCATCTGTCAAACAGAGCAATTCTAATCCTTCCCCCACCTCCCAGGGCAGCTATTTATGCCTGTTTTGATAATTCTCTTGTCCAAGGTAAACATTCCCAGTTTCTTTAACTTATCCTCATATATCATGAACTCAAGGCCCTTTACTATCCTGGTTGCCCTCCTATGAATACTCTTCTTCAGTTTATTAATACCCTTCAAAAACCCAGGTGCCAGGAACTGGACATTGTATTACAAATCTGGTCTGATTAGGGTGGAATGTAGTGGGATTGCCACCTTCTTATTCCTACAAGTTATGCCCCTCTTAATGTAGCCTTAAGGTCACATTAGCTTTTCTGACTGATCTCACCTTGTTGACTTGTATTGAGCTTGTGGTCCAGTAAGATCCTCAGACCTTTCTCAGAACAACTGCTCTCTATCCTTCTCTCTCCTCCACTTTGTACTGAAATTGATTTTTTAATCCAGTTCAAGACTTTACATTTATCCCCATTCATATTGGATTATACCTATCTTATTAGAATGAGCTCAATGCTCTATCCTTTTGAGGCCGTTATGGGTCCTGACTCAGTCATCCAATATGTCAGCTTTGTGTCATCTGCAAATTTGATGAGCATGTAATGTATGATACTCTTATCCAAGTCATTGATAAAAAATGTAAATCAATACACTCATGTGCCCTCCTTCTCCTCCTTTTCCTTCTCCTCTTTCTCTTTGTCCTTCTCCTCCCCCTTTTCTTCTTCCTCCTCTTTCTTCCCCTCCTTTTACCTCTCTATACCTCTGTGTCTGTGTCTCTCTTCCTGTGGATACATCCATCATCTCTATGCTAATAATTCCCAAATCTATATATCCCACTCTGGTTCTGCATCCCAATCTCTTCTTATCATCTCCATGTTGCAGGTCTGACCATGTCACCCCTCTACTCCAGGGGCTGCTCCAGGATCAAACACAAAATCTTTTGTTTGTTGTTCAGAATTCTTTATAAGGTAACCCCCACCCCTGCCTTGCCTTTCCAGCCTCCTTAAACCTTACCCCTCATATGTATACTTTGATCTAGTGCTATTGGCCTCTTGACTATTCTCTGAACAAGACACTGCTCTCAGCTCTGGGTATTTTCTGTGGCTGTGCCTCATGCCTGGAATGCTCTCCCTCCTCTTCTCTGCGTTTGGGTTTCCCTGACTTCCTTCAGGTCCCAATTAAAATCCTAACTTCTACAGGAAGACTTCTCCAACCCCTCTTCATTCTAGTGCCTTCCCCTTTTAATTATTCCCTGCTTAACCTGTATGTTTGTTTCCTTGTTTTCTCCCCCATTAGACAGTAAGCTTCTTGAGGGCAGTTACTGTTTTTTTTTGTCTTTTTTTGTATCCTTAGCATTTAGCATAGGGCTTGATAAATGCTTATTGACTGAATGATCACCTGAATTTTTTTAAACAACATCTCAGGTTTCTCACATCCAAAATAGAGTTCTTTTTCCTTCTAAACCAGCTCATCTTACAAAATTCCTTCTTTGTATGGAGTGCAGCACCATCCTCCCATTTGCCCAAGTTTGCAGCCTCATAGTCATTCTTGCTTTGTTCCATTGCCTTCCTTCATCCATTCCCTCATCTATTAAGTTACTAAAATTAGTCAATTCTTTCTCCACAACAGCTTTTTGAAACCAACCCCTTCTTTCTATTCAGCCACCCCCTATCTTTAGTTCCTAGCTCTTCTGGTTGAGATTATTGGAGTGGCTTCCTGATTACTCTCCCTGCTTTCAGTTTCTCCCCTCTTCAATCCATCTTCCACACAACTGCCAAATTAATTTTCCCTAATTTTCCAGGGATTCCCTGCTCAAAAACCTTCAATGGCTCCCTATTACCTATAGAATAAAAAAGTTCCATTTCCTTAACCTGGAATTTAAGACCTTCAAAAGGTAAGCTCCAACCTACCTTCCCAGCCTTGTTTCACAGCACTCCCTTTCACAGACATTATGTTCTAACAAAACTGAACTACTTCCTAGAATTTAATATCCCATCTTCCTCCTCTGGGAAACTGCACAGACCACCCTCCATGCCTGGAATGCATTCTTCCATCATCTCCACCTTTAAGAATTTTTAGCTTCCTTTAAGTCTCAGCTCAGGAGCCATCTCTTCCAGGAAGCCCTCTGAGATCCATCTAATTATTAGTGATTTCTCTTTCCCTAAATTATATAGCATTTACCTATCTGTATATATGCTGGATGCATCTTACTCCTAGACGAATGCCAGCTCCTTGAGAGTAGAGACTATTTTGTGTTTATAACCCCAATACCCAGATCAGTGCCTGGCACACAGAAGACCCTTAATTGCTCATTAAATTGAACTCAAGTGGCTTCTAGACTCCTTGCTATCATTAGCTTGTTGTGCAGCTTTGGGTTTGTCCCTCTTCCTCTCTGATCCTCTCCTTCATTGGCTTTTTGTCTCAGGGACTCTGGGAAGGTCTAGGGGTACCAGTGGTATAAGGAAGTGGGGTGGCCTGAGAGCTTGGAGGGTCACCTCACCTCTGCACAAGGGTTCTGTATCATTCCAGTAAGGGTCCCGGACATTGATACACTCAATGATGGCAGGTCCCTGCTCCAGAGAGTGACCAGGGTCACAGGTGAACTCCACCGTGGTTCCAATGTTGTAGGTTGGGTCTGAGGTTGTGAAGTTACCGTTTTGGATGTAGGGCTCATAGCAGTGGCCTTTCTCAAAAGCTGGAAGGAGAGAAGGAGGAGTAGGGAGATGGGGAGAGGGAAGCTTGAAAAATCAGATTGTGATATGGATGACTACCCATCAGAGGAAGTGGTCCTTCCTGATCCTAATTCCTAGGCTTTCATAAAATCAAAGATCATAGGTTTTGACCTTGAAGGTACCTTAGAGGTCATCAAATTTCAAGTCCTCATGTTACAGATGTGGAAATCGAGGCAGATAAAGTTGCATGACTTGTCTTGGGTCACACAACTAATAAGTGTCTGAGGCAGGATTTGAACCCAAGTCTTCCTGGCTCCATGTCCAGTATACTATCCATAACATTTCCCCAGATTGCCCCTGGGGTTTCTGGGTGAGGAATACATCATGGCATTGAACTTCTCTATGGAAAGAGCCCTGGACATGGTGTCAGAAGAGTTGGGCCTGACTCCCACTTCTGATACTAACCATGTGACCTTGGGTAGAGGACTTCCCAGTTCTAAGTCTCAGTTTCTCCACCTGTAACATAAGGCATTAGAGCTAGAGTTCTGGAGTTAGAGTCAGGAAGACCAGGAGGGTTCTCATCTGTGTGACCCTGGACAAAGCCAGCAAACCTGAGGTCTAGATCTGGAAGGAGCCTCACCGGTCATCTGGTCCAACTTCCTTATTCTATAGATGAAGAAACTGAGGCCCAGGGCAAGTCACTGACTGTCCTCAGAATACCCAGTAGCAAATATCAGAAGCAAGATTTGAACTCAAGTCCTCTGACTCCAATCTGTTCCTTTTTCCACTGGACTGCATTATCACTAAACTTCATTTTTAACCTGGACTGATGTATCCCATAAGGACCAGATTTCCCTGGGAGCACTCATGCCTTCCAGATGTCTCTCTCTCTCTCCTCTTGCCTTCATCAAATTTTCCTGTACTTCCTCCTGTCCTTGCAGGGCTGTGCTCTCTGCTCTTTGTCCAGAGAAAATGTACCCCTAAGTACAAGCAATGAGATCAAGGTGGTGTAATAAAATATGTACTGACAGTGGAGTCAGAGAACCTGAGTAAAAATATTGGGTTTGCCAGTAACTACCTGTATGACCTTGGGCAAGTCACTTGACTTCTTTAGACCTCAGTTCCCCCAGCTGTAAATTGAAGGGTTTGGTCTAGATATAATCTTTCAGGTTCCTTCCAGCTCTAAATCTGATTGTAAGACTTAGCTTTTGTCAGGGCAGAGGAATAGCAGCTCTATTATTCTCGGCTTATTTGGACCTACCTTAAGTATGCTTTCCCCCAATAGAATGTAAGCTCTTTGACAGCAGGGGTAGTTTTGCTTTTATCTTTGGCTCCCCAGTGCCTAGCACAGTACCTGGCACATAGAAGGGATATCTTATTACTTAGCTAGGTTGTGCAGTGGATAGCCGCTGCATTCCTTGGAACAGGAAGACTTGAGTCCAAATCCTGCATCAGACACTTATTAGCTCTGCAACCCTGGGTAAGTCACTTAAACTCTGTCAGCCTCAGTTTCCTCATCTGTAAAATCAGGATAATAATGGCACCTGCCTCCCGGGATTATTGTGAGGATCAAGTGCCTTAACATATGTACAGTGCTTTGCAAACCTTCAAATTCTACATAAACGTTAGCTGTTTTTGTTATTATTAGTGAATCGAATTAGGAGAATGGGCCATTTTCTTTTTTCTAACTGGAAGGCTTAGGCTGGAGTCTATGCCCAGTGTCAGTCACCTGGAGGATGAGATGGGCCCTTTGGGGAAGGCTGATGAACTCTAACCAAAGAGGACAGCCAGTGATTCATTTTAAAGGCTTGCTCTTCATTTGAAAGAGGAAATCCTAGCTCCAGGTATAAATTTCTCCTGAGAGTGCCCTCCCTCCACCCTTCTCCCCCTCCCATCTGCTCTTCCCCAAATGTCCTGTTCTGAGATCTGGAGCCTGAAAGCCCTGTGGACAGCCACACTCTACCCCGTGGGCCCCTCCCCAGGGCGCTGGGAGGTCACCTTCAAATCGGATGTTGAAGACTGTGGAGGCTCTGGCCTCTTCGGCCATGAAGTAGATCCGGATGGCAGAGCCTTCACTCAGCAGGCCCTCAAAAGGAACATTCTCCGTTTGGAAGGAATCATAGAGGACAGTTGACTTGTTGGTCCGGCCACTGTAGACAACCATCCTAGGGGCCCGGGGAGAGAAAGTAAGGGAAAAGGGAAAGAGAAGAATTCTCCATTCATTTTGCTTATAAACCAATGAGTGGGAATGAATGTCTCTCCTCAGAGACACCAAAACATGTAACATAGGATCCTATCACACCTTGAGATCTAGAAGAGGCCTCAGATGTCCAACTGCTTCATTTTCAGAGAAGGAAACTGAGGCCCAGGAAGAGAGAGTGACTCACTCAAGCTCACAGAGAAGATCCAGAATTTGAATCCAGTCCTCTGATGCCAAACCTAGAATACTTTCTTTTGTGTCAAACCAACTGCTTTTTTATTTAATTTTTGGAACTGAATCATTAAAAAATTATTTGATGTCCTATCAGATTATAATATCTCTTTATGTGAGGGGTAGTATGATCTGATGTCAGAGGATTTGGGTTTAAATACCACCTTGTGTGACCTTGGGCAAGTCACTTATCCCACCCTGTGCCTCAGTTTCCTTATCTGTAAAATGAAGGGGGTTGGACTAGATGGTCTCTGAGTTTCTTGCAGCTCTAGGTCTATGATCTTAGGATTTTAAACCTGATGCTTAATGCCCATGTATCCTTGGACAAGGACATCTTTGGGCCTCAGTTTCCTAATCTGTAAGATGAGATCATTATAGAAGATGGTCTCTGAGGTCGCTTGCAACTCTAGATGCTTTGATTTTTCTGGTTGATATGGACATTAATTCTTCCCTTGCCTTCCTTTCTGGTAAAACCACCTCTTTTTCTCCCAGGTGATGTCTCCTGGAGTCACTGGGGAAGAGACGAACAATTAAAGTCCTCTGCTTCCCTTTCCCTCTCCCTGGGTCACAGGGGCTGGTCTGAGTGTCCCAATCCCTTAGGTTAATGATCTGGGCAGGGCTACTAAGAGAGAACACATGCTTTTGCCTCTACAGCTAGATTTTTTTACTTCTACATTTAGTGTCCTTTTTTACAGGGCACATTAAAGTCACTGAGGCTCCAGGAGTCTCTCAATTTTATGCCAAGTGCCCAGAGTCTGGCAGTGAGTCCAAAAACCCCTAAAATGTCAGGACTCTGGGGATAATTCTCAAACCATGCAGTGAAATGCAGCAAGCGTGTGGGAAATACTAAAAGCAAAAGAGTGGTTAAAAAAAGAGTCCTGGGATGAATGAGAAGAGTTATGGCCTTGAATGGAGAGAAAGCTTTAGAAGCCATTTAGTTTAAAGACCCTGGGGGGAACGTACCGGATAAATTCAATACAGCTTGGAATAATCAACAGTAAAGGGACTCAAGAGGAGAGGAGGAAGGGGAGCTGAGGATGAAGCCAAAATAGTGGGGACCAGGAAGTTCTGTGAAATGACCATAACTTCTTTGGTTACAGTATTGGCTATTGGCCTAACACCAGCTTGGAAAGTCATCTGCACAAATAGGGAAAAGGTTAAGTTTTGGAAGAATCTTTGCGTCAAATTCCTCAAAGGGTTAGTACCTGAGATACATAGATAACTAACATGTATGTGTATATATATACACACATATACTACATGTAAATGTACATGCACAAATATGTGTGTATGTGTATATATGAGTCTCTCCCTCTCTTCCTCTCCTCTCTCTCTCTCTCTCTCTCTCTCTCTCTCTCTCTCCCTTTCTCTGTCTCTCTCTCTCTCTCTGTCTCTGTCTCTCTCTCTCTCTCACTGTCTATCCAATCATCCTTCTGTCTATGTATCTATCTGTCTGTCTAGCCCATCATCTATATATCTTGCTAAGCAAAAGTCATTCCCCAACAGATAAGTGGTCAAAAGATATAAAGTTTTCAAAAGAAAAAATGAAAACTTAACAACCATATGAAAGGATGCTCCAAAACCCGAATAATAAGAAAAAGGAAAGTCAAAACAGCCCTGAGGTTTTCCTTCATATCCAACAAATTGGCAAAGATGACAAAAGATGGCATGGTCAGTGTTGGAGGGGTTATGGGAAGATAGGTGTGCTAGTGAATTGCTGAAGGAGCGGTGAATTAGTACAGTCATTTCAGAAAATAATTTTGAATTATGCAAAGAAAGTGACTAAAATGTTCATACCCTCTGATCCAGAGATTTCAGCTACTAGGTTTATGCCCACGGAAGCCATCGATAAAAAGAAAGCCTCCATATACACCAAAATATTTACAATAGGCTTTTTTGGCAGTAGAGAAGAATTGGAAACAAAGTAGATGAACATCAACTGGAGGTGGCTATGTATTCTTCATGTATTCTTCTCTTATTCCTCTTTTTCTTTTGAAAAAAAATTTCTTTGTTGTAACAGAAAGATCTTTGGGAGGCCAAAGGGGGAAGGTCACGGGGGAATTTGAGGTGATGCAAATACAGCAGAAGCTCAGAGAGTTCAAGTGACTTGCTCATGGCTACACAACCAGTGCCACAGGTGAGATTTGAACACAGGATCCAAACCCAGCATTTCTTTCTTTCTTTTCCTTTCTTTCTTCTTATTTCTTTCTTTCTTTCTTTCTTCCTATTTCCTTCTTTCTTTCTTTCTTTCTTTCTTTCTTTCTTTCTTTCTTTCTTTCTTTCTTTCTTCATTTCTTCCTTCCTTCCTTCCTTCCTTCCTTTCTTTCTTTCTTTCTTTCTTTCTTTCTTTCTTTCTTTCTTTCTTTCTTTCTTTCTTTCTTTCTTTCTTTCTTTCTTCCTTTCTTCATTTCTTCCTTCCTTCCTTCCTTCCTTCTTTTCTTTCTTTCTTTTTTTCTTTCTTTCTTAAAATGTTTTCTTAGGATCATAGATTTAGAGCTGGAAGAGACCTTAGAGATCATTGAGTCCAACCCCCTCATTTACAGATAAGGAAACTGAGGCTGAGTGATTTGCTCAGGTACACAACAGTGTCTTGGACAGGATTCAAACTCAGGTCTTTCTGTCTCCAAATCTAATGCTGAATCCACTATGCCACCTGCTAGCTGGTTATTCAAGGCTGGCCCTCCATTACTCTCCTTGTGAGCATTGCTCTTCTTCCTTTGCCCTCTAGGGGTCTGAAGCTTGGTTCTGTAAACTCTGGCTGATATCCAAAGAGAATCCCTCAGTGCTTCCTTGATCTGGGTCCAGTGATGGAAGCATTGAGGGACTATACTGGAGCCTCATAGAATGGAGGAACAAAAGGCAGTGTGGTGTAGTAGAGTGTTGGACTTGGAGTCAGGAAGAGCTGGGTTCAAATCCTGCCTCAGATATTAGCTGCTGGATCCTAGGCAAATCACATAGCCTCTCTGAGCCTCAGTTTCCTTACTTGTTCAATGAAGGAATTTGACTTGATGACTTCTAAGTTCCCTTCCAAAAGGAGGGAACTTTTTCCTTGCAAAATCATAAATCTATGAGTTTTTAGAGCAGTAGAAAGGCAGAGAAGGTCCACCTGCACATTGGCTGTGCCAACTCTCTCCCTCCCAGGGCTCACAAATGACCCTCATTTCTTGGTGGTAGGAGAAGTGTCTGAGTCCTGAAGGCGGCAGCCCTGACCACTGCAAGGTGGCTTACCTGTCCCCTTTCTATACTTTTTTTCTCTGATAATGAAGGATCTTTGGAGGATTCAAGCATCTAGGAATTCAGACATGCTGCAACACCAAGCTCTGAGACATCACGGGGTCTCTGATTATATCTCTACAAGAATGTAAACTCATTGAAGACAGGGACTCTTTTTTTTTGTCTTGACTCCCTGGTGCCTAGCACAGTGCCTGACAAATAATTGGCACTTGATAAATGCTTGTTAAATTGAATTAAATTGAATCTCATGTTGTTTGACCTGGAAAAAAGGTCTGCTGCTGCTCCTTGCATTGAAAGGGTGCTAGGTGGGGAGTCAGGAAACAGGTTTTATTTCCAGCTCTGTTACTGCCTCACACAAGCCACATCATTCTTCTTGGCCTCTATTCCCTCACTCTAAAAAGGGGGCAAAAATGCCACTATGGGACTATGGAAGGAAAAGATAGCTTGAAGATTGGTCCTGGAGAAGAGATGAGAAAACATACTTCCCTCCCTTCTTTGCAGAGGTGGGGGAACAGGGATACAGAATATTTTGCATACATAGCCATGCATAGCTAATATCTTGTTTGGTTTTTGCCAAATCCCTACTTTTATCTTTATATTTTCATCTTTTTTTTTTTTTACCCGGGATGGCTCATTGGGGAAGGGAGGGACATATGCTGAAGTGAAGGAGATATATAACCAAGGTTTTCAATAGAAATAAGAAAAATGTGCTACAAAGAATCGGCCATCTTTCTCCATTCCTTGGAGAGGTGGAGAAGCATGGGTGCACTATGTTGCACTTGCTGTCACCTGTGGTTTCTATGTTAGTGGTTTCCCATAACTTTTTTTCTTTGTTACAAGGAGAAGACTTATGATTTGGGTGGGTGGACGGAGTGACATATCTGGAAATGACTGATATAAAAACAAAAAGCATTAATAAAATGTTAATTTAAAATGAAAAGAAAAGTGCTCATCAAAATTGAGGTTTTTTTTTTTTTTACTATTATTAAAAACAGCTTGAAGGCTGGGTCTTGGCCAGCCTCTGTATTTTTCAGACATTATGCAAGAGAAAAAAAAACAATCTACCAACTAGATAAGTCTCTTTTATGAAGTCATAAACAGGCATTTTATCCTTTGATTTTTACTATGTCTCATAAACGAGGTTTATTATCTGTTGCCAGACCGAATTTCTAATGTTACTGAAACACAAACATTGGTAACCACACTGGAATGCTGTGCTGTATTTTCTGGGCATTTCTTGGGGTGCAGTGTGGGGCAGGGTAGAGAACACTAAACAGGAAGTCGGGAAACCTGTCTGCTAGTCCTGGGCCTGCCTCTAATTCACTTTGTGGCATGTTTCAAGGCTTTTGGGCCACCTGGGCCTCAGTTTCCCCACCTGAAAAAGGAAGTAGGTCTAGATCAGGGGTTCTTGGCCTGGGTCCATAGACAAATTTAAGGGGGCTCATGAACTTGATGGGAAAATTATATCTCTATTTTGATTAATCTTTGGTTTCATTTGTAACACTATGTCTTATTTTATGCGTTTAAAAACATGGTTCTGAGAAGGGGTCCAGAGACTAACAAAGGAGTCCATGACGCAAAAGGTTAAGAACAGCATTCAGATGATTTCCAAGGTCTGCTCTAGCCTGGAAATTCTATATCCTATGTGCTAAAGCCCCTACCAGCCCTGATATTCCCTGTTCTAAGGCTCCTCCCAGCTCTGACATCCTCTGTTCTCAGGCCCCTCACATCCCTGACATTCCCCTGTTCTAAGGCCCCTCCCAGCCCTGACACTCCCTGTTCTAAGGCTCCTCCCAGCTCTGACATCCCCTGTTCTCAGGACCCTCACATCCCTGACACTCCCCTGTTCTAAGGCCCCTCTCAGCTCTGACACCCCTGTTCTGAGGCCCCTCCCAGCCCTGATATTCCCCTGTTCTAAGGCCCCTCCCAGCCCTGACATCCCCTGTTCTAAGGCCTCTCCCAGCTCTGACATTCTCTGTTCTAAGGCCCCTCTCAGCCCTGACATCCCCCGTTCTAAGGCCCCTCCCAATTCTGACATCCCCTGTTCTAAGGCCCCTCTCAGCCCTGACATTCCTTGTTCTAAGGCCCTCCCAGCTCTTACATTCTCTGTTCTGTGGAATATCTGGCTGAAGCTCTGAGCTCTTGCTAAAGGTGTTAGTACAGGAACTGGTTAGTTTCCTAGTTTCTGAGGGTCTTACCTGTCCTTCTCACTCAGGGAGAGCCTCTCAAAATGCAGGTGTAGTTTCTGGCCTTCTGGTGCCTCGATGGTCCACACACAGACTTGACTCCCATTGCTGTTGCCAGCGTAGCTGGGAGAGAGAACTCGGCCGATGGTGGCATTGTGGACAATCCCTCCACAGGGAGCTGGGCCCAAAGGATATGGAATAGACAGTGAGGGGAGTCAGAGAGAGAAAGTTAGGGACACTTCTTCCCCTTGCCCCACAACGTTCTCACCTTGGGTAAGGACTGGGGAACCTGGAGCATCTGTATTCTTTATGCTTTTTTAGGGACACAAGGGGAAAGGGCAGAAGGAATACAAAGGATCTGTAGCCTGATCTCTCTTTTTAGTATGGCTGGCCCATCCTGAGCCTGGAGCATAAACAAGACAATCCCCTAGGAATGGGAAAACTGATGGAAAGAGCCTGGTTGGACATCAGGGCAATGGGCTTCACACAATCATAGGATGGAAGTATCTGGTCAGAGATCTCACCTGCATCTGATCTAATCTGATACCCAAAGGAATCCTCACTAGTACCTACCTGACATGTGGTTATCCAGATTCTTCTTGAACACCCCCAAAGACAGAGAGCTCACTACCTTTCAAGCTAGCCTATTCTTTGGCCCAGCTTGAATAGTCAGGAAATTTTTCCCAACATCAAGCCCAAATCTACCTCTTTCTCTTGTGTGCAAAAGCCAATTAATCTGTCTTCCAAATGATAGCCTTTTAAATGCTTTAAGAAAGCTATTGGATCTTCCTTGTGACTTCTCTTCACTAGGTTAAATGTTCTTAGTTAATTAAATCTTATAATAATTTAGTCAACCAATGAAGAAGCATTTATTAAGCATCCACTATGTCCCAGGAACTACACTAGGTGTTGGGGATACAAAGACAAAAGCAAAAGAAATCCTGTCCTCAGGAAGCTGCCATTCTGATGAGAGAGAGACAATGTGCATGTAGGGTCATTCATTTAGTGCCAAAAGGGACCCTAGAGGCTGTCATGTGTTTTTGTGGTTCTTAGTCATGTCTGACTCTCCATGACTCTATTTGGGGTTTTCTTGGCAAAGATAGTGGAGTGGTTTGCTATTTCCTTCTGCAGCTCATTTTACAGATGAGGAAACTGAGACAAACAGGGTATAGTGACTTACCCAGGGTCACACAGCTAGTAAGTGTCTGAGGCCAGATTTGAACTCAGGAAGATGCATCTTCTTGACTATAGGCCTGGCATTCTATCCACTGTGCCACCCAGCTGACGCTATGTCATGTATAACCCCCTTATTTTACAGATGAAGAAAATGAGGCACAGAGAGATCAATGACTTGTCCAAGGTCAGACAAATAACGACTCAGTTGGATTTGAACCCAGGTCTTCCTACCTTGAAGACCAACATCCTATTCATTCCATCATGTTGCTTCTCCCATATATGGCTATATACTATATACATAGGTATACATACACAGCCATATATGAAGGACATGCAAAGTAGATATGAGATAAATTGGGGATAGAAAAGGAAGGTGTAGACTTAAGACCCTCCACCATCCTGACCAGCACTTGGCACAGTACCTGATACACATCAGGCACTTAGTAAATGCTTATTGACTGACTGAGTGACCTACTTCTGGATGTGCTCCAGCTTATCAACATCTTTCATAAATAGTGACCCATTTATGGTCACCCCAGTTTGGTCTGACCCAAGTACAGTATGGATGGAATATTGCTTCTTTATTTTTGGAGGCTATGCTCCTCTTAGGTAGCTTAAAATTGCATTAGCTTTTGGAATTTCAATTCTGGCTTCGTCACTTGCTAGTTGTGTAACTTTGGATAAGTCATGACCTTTTCCTCCTCTGTGCCTCAATTTCCTGCCCTGTAAGATGGGAGGGGACATTCAGCTAACAGCCCTCCATTTTATAATCTTGATATTTATTTGTAATTCTCTTCCAGAAGAAGACAACTCCTAGAGAGTCATTTCTCATGTTGCACATTCAAAGGACTGGGGGATGGGAATCCCATTCCCAACAAGACCCTGGCAAGGTCCAGATCAAGCCACTTTCTTCCAAAATGTTGGCCCAGCTCCCCTCTGCTGTCAGGACTTCATTGCTTGCCTTATTAAATCGACTGATTCTGTTCAGCTCTCATTCACTGGTCATGGCTTTTCATCAGTCTTGCTTAGCAACAATTTGGGTTTGATTCTTCTCTGATTTAGCATGGATATAAAACGAATGTGGGAGGTTTAACCAGGACTAAACGTTATTTTCTAAATAAGAAAGAGGAAAAGGAGAAAGACAAAGTAAGAGAAGAAGGAAAAGGCAAGGAAAAGGGAGAAGAAGCAGGAGAAGGAGGAGAATGAGAAAGAAAAGGAATATGAGAAAGAGAAAGAGAAGAGGAAAGAGAAGGAAAAGGAAAAGGAGAGGGAAAAAGAAAAGGAGAAGAAAAGGGAAAAGGGAGAAGAGAGAGGAAAGGGGGAGAAAGGATAAGGAAAATCAATAGGAATAAGTAAAGACAGAGAGGAGTACAAGAGGAAGGAAAGGAAGAAGAGGGAGAGAGAGGTAAATGGAAAAGAAGGAGAAGGAGAATAAAATCGGATGTTTGTAAAGTGCTTTGCAAACCTTGAAGTACAATATAAGTGCTATTATTATTATAAGGAGAAAGAGAAGGGGAAGGAGAAGAAGGAAAAGGTGAGGGAGAAGGAGACAGAAAAGGAGAATGAAGAGGACAAAGGGATGAGGAGAGAAGGAGATGAAGAATAAGAAAAAATGAACTCCAAAACCCAACAAACAAAAACTCTACAAAAACCTGAGGTAAGCATCAGCTCTACTTCCACCTTGATCATGCCAAATTAGGATCAGTTGAAAAGACTGAGGATAGTTAGTCCTTAGGAGAGAAGACTTGGGGGTGGAGTGGGATATGATATATCTCTTCAGGTATTTGAAGGGATGTCATGTGGAGAGGGCAGAGCCTAGGAGACATGGGGAGAAGTTGTGGAAGAACACATTTAGGATTTACATAAGTGTAAAGAGGATGACTCTGGGCAGTTTACTTGTCTGGTCTATAAATCTGTCTTAGAGTTCTGAAGAAATTAGTTGCTGAATGTTCAGAGACAGCAGTTGCTGATTTGCATATAATAGGCTGGAAAGGATATACTTTGATCACTCAACTGCCAACTTGCAGCTGAGGGCAAGAAATAGTTGAGAAGATATATTTTGTTTTCTTTTCTATTTGTTGCTGACAAGAAGAAGGATGGCAGAGGAGAGAAATGGGAGGAGGAGTGGAGAGAACATGCTTTTCTCTTTTTTATTTGTTGGCAACAATGAGAAAAGAAAGATGAAGGAGGAGGAGGAAGGGAGGAAAAGGAGGATGAAAAGAAGGAGGAGATAAAATGAATAGAATAGAAAAGAGAAGACAGAAGTTAATTCTCTGAATTGCACCTGTGTTTGTTGAGAGGTGGAGAATAATCCTGCCAAATTAATAGCATTAGAAAGACTTTTCCCAATATTATTATAAGGGTTGCTGCTTTTTTCCTAAAAGGGAATAACACCACTTTAGCTAAAGGTATCAGTAGGCCCAAATCTGGAAGTGATGGATACTACAGATGCTGTCAAGGGGGTGAGACCTACTGAACAGTAGAATAGCTTAGAAATAGAAAAACAGAGAAACAACCCAGAAGATTGGCTTGTCCAATTTAGCTACTATGCCTAGTGAAGTGTTAATTTAGCAGACCATGAGTCAGCCCAGTTTAGCAATAGAAGCACCTGTTCTACACAGAAGCCATGTTCATGAAAGAACTTTTATGGACAGCTCCTGAGACAGAAAAAGGATATGGAAGCCTATAGTTCCAGAGTTGTGAGGTGCCCTGGTCACATATGGTTGTCCCTTGTTACTTACCTCAGGACATGAAGTGTGTATCCATTCCCTTCAGAGGCACTATGTATATTGGTGGAAAAGTGTGATTCAGGTTTATAGGCAAAGTGTTATGTAAACATTATGTGATTAAGTAAATGTTTTTATTATTGTTAATTGAATATTAGTGGTTGATTTCCTTTGGGTAATTCCAAGATTTGCCAGCTTGGAGGTAGTTTGAGAGGAAATGAGCCATAGAAACAAAGAATGAATTCCCATGAGAAAACGGGGAAAAGACAGCCACCGCCTGCTACAACGTGGGTTGACTCATACTAGATAAGAAGGAACTACATAAGGATAACATCCCTAGTAATTGAAGCCTTCCAAAAGTGGAATGGCCTGCCTCTGGAACTGGTGGACTACCCCTTACTGGACACATTAGGAAATAAGCTGGATGACCACGTTGTCAGAGTTGTTGGAGAAATAATTCTTGCTTAGGTATGAGTTGGATCACATGGGATGATCTCTGGGGTCCCTTCTAGCTCTTAGATTCTGGAATTCAGTCCCTCTTCTCCCTTAATTGCCACCCTCTAAGTTTTGCCCAAGCTCACTTTGTTATGTTTTAACAATGTCTGAGTGCAATTAAATCCCCCACATCTAGAAAGCAATATTAATTACATTAACATCATACCACATGTTATTCTTAGAGAACCCATCAGTTTTCTAAGATGATTTAACATCCATTATTTTAACTAATTCTCTTCCCAGCTATGTGAGGTTGGTAGTGACTCACATTTGGAAAATGAGGAAACTGAGGAATATACTTGGACCAATGTCACACAGCTAGTAAGTGCCATAGCTGAGATTGTGATAGGTTCTATGGTTGTGTCAAAAAGAGATAGGATAGAAAGACAAGTCTAGAGACTCAAGTCTAGGCCTGGCTCTGCCCCAATAGATTGAGAAATCTTTCACAAGTTATTCCCCCTCCCGGGGCCTCAGTTTCCTTATCTGTCAAAAAACACAAAAATACCTTCCTTGCCTACTTCTCAGTAGTGGTTGTGAGAAACACACTGGACAATGGATATGAAAGGATCTTGGAAAGTGTCCAATTCTCTACGAACCCAAATCGTTATTATTTTTATCCTTCTGCTTTCTCCTGTTGTGTAGAGTGATTACAGAGACATAGGACCACATAGATCATAGGATCGTACACTTTATGCTGGAGGGACCTCAGAGGCTATCTAGTCTCTCAGTTGACAGATGAACAAACCGAGGGCCAGAGATGTTAAGTAATTTGCCCAAGGTCATTGGACAGTGTCAGAGTTGGGATGTGAACCTAGGACATCTGACTCCAGAGCCAGTCATCTCTCCACTATACCACACTGCCTTCTGAGACAGAAGGTCAGAAGCTTCTGAAGCATTATCTTTGCTCTCCATTGATTTCTGGGGGGTAAATATCTAACAATTAACAATGATTAAAACCAGCCTCTGGAGACAGTGAGTTCCTCCTCATTGGAAATATTCAAGGAGAAACCATATGATCACTCGTTCAGTATGTTACAATACAGAAGACTTTTCCAGGTTCTCCCCAGTTACTAGAGCTTTCTGTTTTCAGATTGCCTTCCACATACCTGTATAGATCTTGTATGTATCTAGGTATTTACATGCTGTCCTTCCAGTTATTATATAACCTTCTTGAGTGCAGGGACTATGCTTTTGCCTTTTTTGTATCTTTATCACTTAACATAGTGCTTGGCACATAGTAAGCACTTAACAAATGCTTGTTGACTTGACTTAGATAGGGGTTAAACTATATGGTCATTGAGTTCCCTTCTAGCTCTGAAACCTAGCAATTCTTGCTCGGTGAAGGATCCTGCCCCTCTTCCTCCCTTCCCTGAAGAGACATAGTCCATACTGCCATCTTCCCCTGGGGTTCTGAGATCCGAGATAGGAGAGGTGAGGGCAAGGCCCTGAATTGCCTACCCCCATCCATTTGCATGAGCCTCCCTTACCAAGGCATGAGGTCTGCCTTTGTAGACTGTACCTGAGCAGATGGGCTCCTGGCTGCTCCAGTGAGGTTTGGAGGCATTGATGCAGGTCAGTGTCTTGGCGCCTTGCAGCTCATACCCCAGATAGCAGTGGAAATGAGCAAGTCCGCCTGAATGCAGGTCCATCACTGTAACATCTCCAAAGGCAGGCCTCCGGGGGAAGCTGCAACTCAGCATGAAGGCTATAAATAAACACAGTGAATACTTCCTTTGCAAGATGAAAAAAATAAAACCAACAACAAAGAACTTATCTCAAATCCTGAAATCCAATTTGTGCTAATGAAGAAGGATAATCTCTCATAGGGGCCACAGAGTGCAGAATTTCATCATATTCCTTGACCTGAAATTTTTGTAGGAAGTCCCAGTGTGGGAGCTTCCTTCACCAATGCAGGAGTTCTTAAGCTGGTATACAGGAACTTTGGGCTTTAAATATATTTATATATGTATATAATATATATTTGAATTTAAATACAATTGGTTTCCTTTGTAGTACTACATATTTTATTTTATGCCCTTAAAGGAATTAATCTGAGAATAGAACTATTGGCTTCATCAGATTGCAAAAAGGTTCATGGTACCAAATAGGTTAAGAGTGCTTGCCTAGAGAGTTGCCTAAAATTCAGAGTGGTTAAGTGATTGGCATACCCACATCAGAGAAGATGCTGTGCTCTGAGAGCAAAGCAGAATTGAAGGAGCTCAAAAGAATGTGAGATGTGCAAATTTAGAGAATCCACCCCAAATGTTCACATGGACAATTTGAGCTTTCCAAGCTCATATTGGGCTGGTCAGCCATAGTCAGACATGCTATAAAACTTGACTCTAACATAGTGATGTATTTTGGTCCTCTTTGAAAATGAAGGACAACAACCATCAGGGTCAAACAGCTAGTGAGGGCTAGGGGTGGGATTTGAACCCACTTTCAAACTCATCACTATCTCCTATACTACACTACCTTTCAGCATTTTTCTAACACTGAAAAATCCTAGGAGCTATCAGTGGAGGAAATATGCCTCTTTATGTTGACTTAACTCTGAGAAAAGAAACAGCTGTGTATCATCACAGATAGATTGTTCAACAAGAATGTCAAGACAAATTTAGTTCTCACCACTTCAAAGTGGTCACCTTGGGAGTCCAAATTCCTATTCCTGGTTGGGTTAAAACAAGGTTATCCTATATATTTAATGTACTGTTAGCATGGCTGCTTAAGACACATTTCCATTTGTTATGGAGGCCTAGGAAACTGCAGAATTTTAGTATTTCCAGGGGAAACCTTGGGTGGAAGCATGGACCAATTAACATGACTATGCAACAAGTCCCAAGAAATTAAGCTTGGTTCCTGTAAACCAGGTTTATAGGTTCTGGGACACAAATTACATTTTAAATAAGAGGGTTGGACCAGATGTTCTCTGAGGTACGTTCTAGTTCTAATGTTTGATGTAAGAATAGTATAGAATCCTTCTCAGTGTATAAGATTAGGGACCTAAGAATCTCACTGTCCTTTTCCTAATCAGGAGAATTATATTTATTTCCAAGTGCTACATTTTAGGAAGGGTATTGATCAGTTGGAGAGTATCTATAGAAAAAGAAACATGATGGTGTTCATGGTATAGGAGAACAGAACGTGACCTGGAGAAGGAGGTCCTGGGATGGGACTTTCATGGCTATCTTCATGCATTTGAAGGGTTATTATGTGGAAATCGAATTAGACATGTTCTGCTTGATCCTTGGGAGCAGAATTAGTAATAATAATAATGTTGTTATCTTTTTTATAGTTTTCTTGGGGGAGGTCACATGGTAAAAAATATATGCTTTACTGAATAACACCAATATTAATGGTAATGATGATGATGAGGATGCAAACACTATACATGCATTATTGCATTCAATCTTAGATAAGCAGCCTCTGCTCTGGTATATATTTTGAGTTAGTGGGAAATTTGCTCAGGAATACGTTTGGGGGAGGAAAGACAGAAACCAAATAATACAAGCGATAGTTATAGACAGCAGCCTTTGTCCCAATCAGTCCCTGCCCCAAATCTACCTTACACTGCTTTAAGTAAAATAAAAAAAATGAAGCCATCCCCACAAGTAACAGCAGCAAAAATAAGACAATGTCTCATGTCTAAATGAGGCTGAAATATTTAGATGAAATAGTCAGTTACCCATATGTTTGGTCCACATGCTATAAAGCTGAATGATTCTAGATATCCAGATGTTGGGGGCATCTTTCCCACTTTTTATCCAGATCTTTTACTCTCAGGTAAATACACACAACTTGAAGAGTATAGAAAGTCTAAGTCCCCAGGGACTTAGATGTGGAGCTGGATGAAGAAAAGGAAGGATGAGATAAAACAAAGGAAGAAGATAAACAAGAGAAATGAATGAGTAAAAATGAAGGAAAAGTAAAAACAAAAGGGAAATGAGAAAAGGAAAAGAGAGAAAAATAAGATAGAAAGAAAAGAACAGGAAAGAAAAAGGAAGCAATAAAAGAAAGAAGAAAAATGGAAAGGGAGCAAAATAAGAGGAGTACAAGAAAAAGAAAAGGAAAAACAATGAGGAGGAAAGAAAAGAGAATGAGTAAGAGAATGTAAATGGAATGAATGAAAGAGGGAAAATAAAAAAAGAAAGGGAAAAAGGAGAGCAAAGGAAACTTTGGAGGAATCTTGATCCCAGACAAAACCCAAAATAATACAAGACTCTGTCAGCCTTTGTTTATCCCCTACCCTGGTAGTGAAGCTGGAAGGTTCCAATCCCATCATCCTGGAATGTTCGGAAGTAGACAGAAATGGTATTGGTTGGACTTCGGATCACCTGTCCCTCCACCAAGAGGGTCTGGTTGGCTAAGACCATCAGATTGGGGCCATCCACTCCTCGGATGGAGAGCAGCTCTCCTTCAGACAGGTTCACACTCTTCACCTGGGGAAGAAAGGAGCAAGGACAGGAGAGACAGGATCAGGTAAGATGTGGAAGATGGAAACATGGATCAGTCTTATTTTCATTAGTCCTCCCCCTGTAGGAACATTGTGGGGATGGCTGCCTCACAGAAATCAGCAGGTAGACAGTTCATTCCAACCTTGTCCACGATCCCAGTCCAGTTAAAGAACAAACATTTATTGAGTGTCTACTGTGTATCAGAACTCAAGAGCAGTACAGTGGGGCAATCATAGGATCATAGAACTGGAAGAAAAATTAGGGGTCAATGTTTAATCCATCCATTTTACAGAGAGGTCAAGCCAATGGCCCAAGGACCCAAAGATAATATGTGTGTGAACCATGACTCAAACACAGGTTCTCTTACACTAGCCACCCCTCCTTCCACTATACAACCTACCAAGCTGAAAACCTCCCATAAGCTACCTCCAAAAATGAGTACCTACAAGTACTACCTACCTACTCATACAACCACAAGATTTAGAATGAGAAGGGATATTACAGATCATTAAGTCCAACTTTCTATCTTACTGAGGAGGAAATATAAGCCTGAAGTGGTGAAGGGGCTTTCTTGAAGTTCCACAGAGAGTAGCAGAATCAAGATTTGTATTCACATGCTTTAATTCTCAATCCAGTTCACTACACACTGTTACCTTTTCATTGTGTTCAGTCATTTTTCAGTCATGTCCAACTCCTCATGATCCCATTTGGGGTTTTCTTGGCAGAGACACTGGAGTGGTTTGCAATTTCCTTCTCCAGCTCGTTTTACAGATGAGGAAACTGAGGCAGAGTGAAGTGAGTTGCCCATGGCTGAGGCTGCATTTGAAGTCAGGAAGAGAAGGGTTCCTGACTCCAGGCCCAGCACTCTATTCACTGCACCAACTAGTTGCCTCACTGTTGTCTCTACTCTTTGACAAACAGGGCTATTACAACTGCGATGCCCGTGTGAGCTTGACCCTCTCTCTGGGTCTCAGTTTCCTCATCTATCAAATACGGGGGAGACTTCAGACTGGATGATCCCTTGGCTCCCTTCCGGCTCCAAATCTATGCTCCTGATTCCGAGGCTTGTGTCTGTCCTTTGATTGGCATTTTCTTCTCTCCCCATCTCCACAGCTCTTCCTCTCTTTGTTTCCCTGCCTCTGTTTCCCCTTGCTCTCATCCTTCTCTGTCTCTCTCTGTTTTTCTTACTCTCTTCTCTTCCCTTTCCCCTTCTCCCTCTCTTCACCCCTCTCTGTCTCTCTTAGCCTCTTTGTCTTTTTCTACTTGTTGTTTTTTTGTTTTCTATTCTCTCTTTCTCTTTTAGTCTTTTAAATCTCTATGTCTATATGTCCATCTCCATCTGTCTCCTTTCCCCTTTCTCTCTTCTTTTTCTGTCCATCTATTTCTGCACAGAGGTCAAACAAAGACACAAAACCTGCAAGGAGGAGGAATTTGTCTCTTCAGAACAAGGGAAATTAGAGAAGGCTCAGAGCCCCACACAGGTGCACTGGGACTTCTCAATGGGACACAATTCCCAATCCATCCAGGTGCATGCCATCTACATTGGAAACAGAAGCCTAATGACACCCGGACCTCTGCAATCTGCTGGCTGATCAGTCATGGTGGCAGGCTTCATTCTCAGTGCCAAGTGCTTGAATGAACAAGAGGGAATTTGACATGGGACTGGCAAGATTGAATCTGGATTACTCCTTCCCCCCCTCCTCCCCAGACATCCTGAGTCTGAGCCCTCTTGGTTGAAATCTATAGATGAATCATGGCTCATGGCTCCCAAATATTTTAGGAGGCACTAAGTCAAAATAGACAAAAATCTCCAATGATCAAAAAGGTTTATTCAGAGTTGGGATACTTCACGTTAAAAAGCCATTTTCCTTTAAAAGAAGAATCATCCTCTGGTTTCATTAAATAATGAACTCCTCTAGTCTATTTGAAATAGGACTCAGTTTGTACATTTTAATTTTGACAGACCTCAGTTTCCTTATCTGTAAAATGAGAGGGTTGGACTTAACAGTTTCTAATATTCCTTCTCATCCTAATTATAGGATTTTATGGAGTCCCACTAAGTTATGTCTCCTTCATGGAAGAATAGAGGTCAGCCTGGGCTCTTTAAGGCTGTGACAGTGAAAAGCAATCTGTGATAGTTCCTGCCACACTAGAGGGGCCTGGAGTAGAGGATAGCCCTGAGAAATCACAGGTCTGTCATGCAAGAACCATCCTAACTACAAGAAGGTTTGCTACCAAGCAATGTATTTTTTATTTGGGGGTGGGGTGAGTTGGTGAAGAGAGAGAGGGTGAGAGAGAGAGACAGAGATAGAGACAGAGAGAGAGACAGAGACAGAGAGACAGACATAGACAGACAGAGACACAGAGAGACAGAGACAGAAAGAGACAGAGACAGACAGAGAAAGAGAGAGACAGAGAGAGACAGAGAATGACAGAGCGAGAAGACAGAGACAGAGAGACACAAAGAGGAGAAAGACAGAGACAAAGAAGAGAGACATAGAGACAGACAGAGAACACAATAACTTATAAAGTTGTTGATTATATAGAGGAGTTAGGGGGGGTCTATACTAGGAGAGATATCCATAGTGACTAAATTGCATATCTTTGAAATACTGGTGTATTGTCAGTAATAAAGTCAAGAGAATTGAAGAGTTTTCAAATTGGACATGGACTCTATCTACAACATCACTTATAGGTAAATTCACCTGCCTTTGATGGACATCCTTAAATACTGGGACACTCACTACTCTAAGAGGCAAGATGTCTCATTTTCAGATGGTTCTAATTGATAGGAAGCTCATCTCTCTAGGTATCCAATCACGTCTGCTATCCATTGTTCCTAGTTCTTCCTTATGGGGTCAAGTAGAATAAGAGAAAAGAGCCCAGAATGTCAGAGATTATCTAGCGACTATATTCTAATCCAACACCCTCATTTTATGGGTACAGAAGATGCATCTTTTCTACAGCAATTACAGCCCACCTAAGTCTTCTCCTGATTAAGAGTCCTAGTTCCATGAATGATACTAATGTAACATGATAGAATAAGATCGATTAGGGTGGAACAGAATCACCAGGCTGGAAGGGATCTGAGATAGCTACTCCTACTCTCTTATTTTACAAATAAGGAATCTTCTCTCTATCTGATGTATTCTCCTTAGTGGATGACATCAGTCATGTTTTCGAAAAATAATGTCTTCCAAGGATCCATCCTGGACCTCTTCTCACTCTATATTCTTGCTTAGTGATCTCATTAATGGCCAAGCATCATCTCTGGGCAGGTGAGTTTTCAATCTATCTGTCCATCCCCAATCTTTCCCTGGAAGTCTAGTCCTGTATAAACAACAGCCTATGGACATCTTTACCTTGAAATCCTATAAGCATCTCAAATTCAGCTTCTCCAAATTGATACCATTATCTTCTTTCCTTCATGGATCCCTTATCCTATTTCAGTGGAGGGTGCCACCCTTCCAGTCACCCAGGCTCATAACCTCAGTGCCTCAACACTTTGTTCTCTCTCATCCTCTCATATCCAACTTGGTTGCCAATTCTTGTCAGTTCTGCCTTTATAATAGGTCTTGAATCTTTCCCCTTTTCACTACTCACACACCTTTAATTCAGACCCTAAGCATCTCTGGATTGGACTCCTAATTGGAGATTGCCTGCCTCTAGTATTCTTTCTCTCCAATCCACCGTCCAAATATCCACCAAAATAAAATTGTAGATTTTACTCTGTCACTCCTCCATCCAAGAATAATCAGCAGCTCCCTATTGCATCTAGGATAAAAGATAAATCCCTCTGTTTGATATTTAGAACACTTCATCATCTAGTTTCACCTTACCTTTCTTTTCTTATCTATCTATCTATCTATCTATCTATCTATCTATCTATCTATCTATCTATCTGTCTGTCTGTCTGTCTGTCTGTCTGTCTGTCTGTCTATCTATCTATCTATCTGTCTGTCTGTCTGTCTGTCTATCTATCTATCTATATTTAACATTCATTTCTTTTAAAATTTTGATGACCAAATTCTCTCCCTCCCTCCAATACCTCCCCACACACTCAGAAAGCAAACAATATTATGCCAATTATGCATGTGAAATCACACAAAACATATTTCCATATTAACCATATTGTAAAAAAATAAAGTGAGAAAATTGTACTTCCATTTTCAGTCAGAGTTCATCAGTTCTCTCTCTGGAGGTGGTTCTCTCTCTGGAGGTGGATAGCATTTTTTTTCATCTTGAGTCCTTTGGAATTGTCTTAGATCATTGTATTGATAAGAATAGCCAAGTCTTTCTTTGTTGATTATCATTACAACATTGCTGTTACTGTGAACAATGATCTCTTAATTGTCCTCACTACATTTTATGTTAGTTCACCTATGTCTTGCCATACTTTTCAGAAATCACCCCCTTGTCATTTCCCACAGCACAATAGTACTCCATCAGAATCATATACCATAACCTGTCCAGCCATTCTCCAATTGTGGAGCATCCCCTCAATTTCCAATTCTTTGCCACCACAAAAAGAACTGCTATACTTTTTATACTTTTTGTATGTATAGATTCTTTTCTTTTTTCTTTGATTCAGCAACACCAGTATGAGCTCTGTTACCTAAAGAGATCAAATAAAAAGGAAAAGGACCCACATGTAAAAAATATTTGGGTATAGGTCCAGATTGTTCTCCAGAATAGTTGGATCAGTTCACTACTCTACCAAAAGGTCATTAATGTAACTATTTTACTATACCCCTCTAGCATTTTTTATTTCTGATAGGTGTGAGGTGGTACCTCAGAGTTATTTTAATTTGCCTGTCTTTAATCAAGAATGATTTAGAGCATTTTTAATGACTATAGATAGCTTTGATTCCTCCTTCTGAAAACTGCCTGTTTATATTTCTGGACATTTTATCAATTGGGGAATGTCGCTTATTTTTGTAAATTTGACTCTGTTCCCTATATGTTTGAGAAATGAAGTCTTTTCAGAGAAACTTGCGTTAAATTTTTTTTGTATTTCTTCATTGTCTATGATATCTTTTAGCAAAATGTAGTTTTCCTAATTATGTCTTTTAATTAGGTTTATTTGAGGCTGATGCAATATGAATTAGTTGATTCAGCACTGCCTCTTGGCACCTCTTAAAGTCTGGCTTTCAGTGAATGGGACTGCTTAATAGGGTCTTTCGTTGTCTAGGACTCTTGGGAAGACCGACTGTTGTTGGTGGGAGCCAATCCTTTGTTAAGGCACTGAAGAAAAATGACTTGCCACTTTCAATACTTTTTGAGTATTTCTTGTTTCTAACATTAAGTAGAGAACAGTGGAGTTAACCTGGGTTCTTGGGAGATGGGAGCAAAGCCAATACAAGTACAAGGTCTCTACCCAGAGAAGTTCATGGATACCTTGGGATGGAAGCACATAAGAGTTGCATATGTTAGCGCTTGGCTTTCTGAGTGATGTTCACATCTGAGAGTGGATTTTCTCAGCCCAAGAGATGATGGAATTCAGGGTATGGAGGAGTACTAAGAGTTCTGCAGAAGCACATGGCAGAGCCACACATATATGTGTCAATGTTGCCTGGGCTGGGGAGGGGGTGGTGGTGGTTCTTCATTTCCTAGGCAGTGTGATTCTGGAATCTAGGCTTCTAGCCAGGGAAAAGATACTTCCTGGGAAGTGCTAGTTTTGGAAGTTGACTCATGAGCAACTCCAAGTTTGAGAGTTTGGATATCTGACCCTAGGGAGAGAAAAGAGGCGTTCCTGAGAAATTCTCAAAAAGAATTGATGAGCATCACTCAAATGGGCCCTATTGTTGGCCGAAGGGATTAAAGCTACATCATGGGGCAATAGGAGACCTGGGTGCTCCATCTTCAGCTCTGGGAATTTTCACTGGCTGTCTTCTATGCCTGAAGCATTTTCCCTCCTCATCTGTACCTTCTGGTTTCCTTGGCTTCTTTGAAGTCTCAGCTAAAATTCCAGGTCCTTCATGAAAACTTTTCTGATCCTTTTTAATGCTAGTGACTTCCCTCTCTTGGTTGTCTTTATCATGTCTACAGCTTGTTTGTGCAAAGTCATTTTCATGTTGTCTCCCCTATTAGACTGTGAGCTCCTTGAGAACAGGCTCTAGTTTTTCGATTCCCAGTGCTTATTAGCATAGTGTCTGGCACATGCTACTAGACATTTAATAAATGCTTATTGACTAACTATGATTTTACTGTGAATGATTTTGAAAGTGCAAGTCTGATGAGAAAAAGATTGCTTGTATAGAAGCCCCAAATGTGTTCACCTTCTGGTGGAAATATAAGACATAGGGTCACACTATGAATATTGGTGGGGCTATGGAAGACCCTGTGAGAAAGGATTTCACCACAGTATAAAAGTACTCCTCCACTGGTAACCTCAACTCCCTTCTGAAGAATCGATCATGTGCTACTCTAAATGCTTTATTTGTCTTCTGTATCAATTTATGGTTTTATGAGTGTCCTTTCTGCCGAGTGCATTTTTTAAATGGGATCCAATAAAGATGGACACCAATCTAATAGACATTTGTCTCCTGGAGGGCTTGTATGAGACCTGCGGATTCTGTTACCCAGACTTGGGAAAACATAGACAGGAAGTATATTTAGAAGTGTTGCCTCTGGTTGAAGGTGACAGCCTGAAAGAGAGATCACTATTCTGAATCAGCTTCCAAAGATGGATTATGTCCATGCGAGCCCAGCACTTTGTGGCCCTGTGTTACATATTGAAATGTTGTGTACTCCTAGTAGAATAGAAGCTCTTCGAGGGGAAGGCGTATTTTTCATTTTACCTTTTAATCTCCAATGCCTAGCACTGTGCCTTGCATCCTGAGAAAGGGGGAGTGACTTGTCTTAGATTACCCAGCAGGTTAGGGGCAGGATAGTCAAAGATATGGTCCACTTGAAGGTTCTTATGTGTGTGCTCCAGGTAGCAGTTGTGATTTGGACAATAGAAGCTGCTTATTACTTCTACTCCAAACATACACCAATGCAGTAACTGGAACTCCCCTCTAAGTTATACGATATATATTATATACTATACATCATTTACATAGATATACACACTAATATATATATTATATATGTATAATATTTTGTGATTTTCTCATCTGGAATAACCCCTCTTCTGAGGCATCTCGCCATCTCCAACTTGGTCTTCAAGTGCTGTGGCAAAAAAAATCGTCCCTCCTGGTCACCAGATTGATGAGCCTTTCAGCACTAGGCTGGGCTGGGCTTTATACCAAAGACATCTATTTCCTCACTGAATCCCTCTGTAAAGCCGTCCCTGCTTGACAGAACCTACAACTCAATGTCACATTAAGAATTGGGAAAACTTTTCATGTCTTCCCCGGCTCCTCCTCCCAAACTATTTACTTGTACATATACACATCTGTATATATGTGCTATTTTTTATTGTTCAGTCATTTCAGTCATGGCCAATTTTTCATGAACCCTGTTGGGGTTTTCTTAGTAAAGACACTGGAGTAATTTGCCATTTCCTTCTCCAGCTTATTTTACAGATGAGAAACTGAGGCAAAAAGAGTTAAGTGACTTGCCCAGGACTACACAGCTAGTAACTGTCTGAGGTCAGATTTGAACTCAATGAAGATGACTGTTCCTGACTTCAGGCCTAGCACTCTAGCCATTGTGCTACCTAACTGCCATATATGTAAGTATATGTGTGTATATCTATTTATATCTATGTATCGATATAGATACACACATATATAATTATATATACATATTTATACATATATGTACATACATTCATAGGCAGCTAGATGGCATAGGGGGTAGAGTAACAGGCCTGGAGTCAGGAAGACTCATCTTTCGGAATTCAAATCTGACCTCAGACACTTCCTAACTATGTGACCCTGGGCAAGTCACTTAATCGTGTTTGCCTCAGTTTCTTCATTTGTAAAATGACCTGGAGAAGTCAATGGCAAACTATTCCAGTGTCTCTGCCAAGAAAATCTCAAATGAGGTCATGAAGAGTCAGATATGACTGAAAACAACTGAACAAACACACACACATATGTGTGTGTATGTGCATATACATAATATGTACATCTATCTTTGTATATATATGTGTATACACATACATACTTCTTGAGGACAAGGACAAGGACTTCTGCCTTTGGATGCCTAAAGTCTACAAGCTCTATAATAGGCTTTTAAATGTTTGTTGATTGACTGAGGGATAGTTGTATTTATACTTCCAATAAAGAAAAATATATTCTGCGTTGGTGCTTTCCTAATCGCCAAACTCTCAATGGTGCTGAAATGTATTTTTTTCATTGGATGGTTGTGAAAGAACATTAACTTTGGACTCAGAGGAATTGGATTCAGATCCTTTCTCTGGCGCTACCAAAGTGATCTTGGTCAAACCACTTAATTTCTTTGAGACTGTTTACCCGTGTGTCATGTGAAGGGTTTGGTCTCTGAGGTCTCTTTGAGCTCTTGACCTAAGATACTGTGATCCTACTGTGCTGCTTTGGTTTCCTTCTCTGCAAAATGAGGGGGTGTAATCCAACTCTGTGGTTCTCCTCCTACAGGTCTATGAAAAGACACTGAACCAAGTTCTAATTAGAGAATAAAAACACCCAGACACTATCACAACACACAGACTTGCCCATGTAGCCGTAGCATGCGCGGCTCAGTGCAATGTGGTTTGTTACCTGGAGCTCCACCCCATAGCCAGTATAGACAGTCACATTGTAGGTGCACTCCAGGAAGCTGTGCAGAGGCAGTGGAGCGTAGTCGTTGGAATCTATGTAGCCCTCGGGATCGGAGAAGGTGATGCTGCAGAGAGCTGAAGGCAGAAACTGAGGTTAGAACCATGTTCCCCAAGCCTGATGTTCCTACTGGCCGGCAAAGCCCATTCCAAAGATCGGAATGATCGACCCCAACTATTCCACCCTCTATAGCTTCAGCCTTAGGGGCCTTGCAGGCTAACAGGCAGAGAGAAAAAAGGAGCTGGGGAGGGGGAGGATCCACATGCAAAAAGAGCTCTCAGGCTTTTTTGGTATTTTTTTTAAGATTACATATTTTAATAAGCATTTAGGTTTGGAAAGGCAGTGTCATTTAGCAAAGAGAGTTTTGGAGCCAGAGTACACGAATTCAAATTTTGTCTTTCCTGCTTAATCTTTGTGTAAATTTGGCATCAGCTCATATACTTAGATCTGGGAGGGGCTTTAGGTATCGAGTCCAATGCCCTCATTTTATAGGATATTAGATTTAAAGATGGAAGGGACTTTGGAGGCCATTGAATCCAAGTCCTTCATTTTACACGTGAGGAAACTGAGGTATGAGGTGGGGAAGTGACTTGTCCAAAATCACCCAGCTAGGAAGTGCTTTGAACCCAGGTCTTACAGACTCCAGCTCTAGTACTCTGTCCACTATACTATACTTTGTTTCTATTTTACAGATAAGGGAACTGAGTCCCAAAGAAGTGAAATGTCCATCCTCTCTTCCTCCACAGAATATGAGTTCCTGGAAGTCAGAGATGGTTTTCCATTTTGGTTTTGGATCCCTAACCCATAGCACAGTGCCTGGTACACAGTACTCACTTAATAAGTGCTTTTTGGGTTTTGGATCCCTAACCCCTAGCACAGTGCCTGGTACACTGTAGTCACTTAATAAATGCTTTTTGAACTAGGTTGAATTTCCCAAAATCATACAATATTCTAATGTGGTTCCCCAATTCCCCAGACTCTGAATCCAAAGCTCTTTCCACTGGCCCACATGGCCTTTGGAAGCATTTTCCCAATCTGGACCTTTTCTGTCTAAATGAGAGGGCTGGCCGGGGATCATGGGCTCAGAGGTTCAGAGCTCAAAGCGACCTCAGAGTCCATCTGGTCTAGTCTAATCCCCCCTAATTTTACAGATGAGGAAGATAAGGTACAGGGATGTTCAATGGTCAGTCCAAGGACAAGAAGGTGGTAATTGGGAGAGCTAAGACTTGAATCCAGACTCTCTGATTTCAAATCCATCAATCAATCAACAGGCACTTCAAACACTGTGCCAGGCAGGCCATGTGCCAGGCTTTACATAAAGAGAAAGCACAAATGATATATGCCCTCATGCCTGCTTTCATTCCAATGGTCTAGAAATTCTGTTCTCTTTCTACAATCTCAGCCTGCCTGCCAGGGGAGGATTGGAGAGAGTAACGAGTTAAGGTAAAATCAAGATCATGTGGGGCAGTTTATACTGATAGTCTCATCATACTTGGACAAGATTCATGTTATATTGTGGGTTTCACCATTGGTCAGGGATGATCACTTAGAAGATCCTTCCTAGCTTTAAATCCTATGAACATAAGTAAGCACCTTTCGTAGAAAAAAGTTTTGTGGATGGATCAATATTTGTTGTGGATCAGCAGTTGTAAAGCAGTGGTTAGATCACTGGGTCTAGAGTCAGGAAGACCTGAGTTCAAATCTGACCTCAGACATTTATTAGTTGTGTGACCCTGGGCAAGTCACTTACCCTGTTTCTTCTTAACTCCATTCAACTCAAGTTTCCTCATCTGTAAGATGAGCTGGAGGAGGAAATAGTAAATTGCCCTAGTATCTTTGCCAAGAAAGCCCCAAATGGGGTCATGAGTAGTAGGACCTAGAGTCAGGAAGATCTAAGTTCAAATCTGAACTCAGATACTTATTAGTTGTGTGACCCTGGGCAAGTCACTCAACCCTGTTTCTTCTTAACTCCACTCAACTCAGTTTGCTCATGTGTAAGATGAGCTGGAGAAGGAAATGGTAAACCACTCTAGTATCTTTGCCAAAAAAGCCCCAAATGGGGTCATGAGTAGTAGGACATGATTGGAAAAGGACTGAATGACAAAAGCAATTAGAAAATGCTGAAATGTTCGGGAGATGAGAGTTGTAACTATGCTCCTGGGATGAATGAACTTGGGGGAGGGGGAAATGTCCAGACTACTTTCCTACTGGGTGAAGTCCTTTTAGGAGAGGGGATAAAGTATCCCCAAGAGAATCCTCTGGCCCCTGCTAGAGTGTAGGGAGTGTTGAGGAGTGTATGGTTAGCCTAGTAGAGGCTCATCCTAGTGATGGGACCCTTAGGGATCGTTTTGCCATGTAGAGTCAAGGGCCACTGGAGGACTATGAGGCGAGGAACCACAGTGGCGTTTGGCATGAAGAGGAAGGTCATTTTCCAGGATGCCGGCACCCTGAGGCAAAGCCCCTGTTGTTCTGAGAAAGATGATAACTGAAATATCAGTTTTAGACCTGGAAATAATGAGGAGATGGGCTGGAGTTGAGGAAAAACTATTTTGGAAGCCCCTAGCCTCCAGCAGAATCAAGATATAATATAAATGCATATTTGTGAAGGGCTTCCACAGTTTCCATGACCAATCACTGAGCTGTAGTCACCTCTCTGCCCCCACTGTCCCCTTTGCATTTGGCTCCTGAACAAAGCATGCTGGGAAAGATAATTAACTAGTCTCCAAATTGGCTCATTTGCTGAAGTCATATGGGTATTTCTGAGGGTCATTTTTCAGGAAGGATGCATAGAACACCAGTCAACGAGAGAAAAATGGTAAGGAAAGTGCCCCAGAGAGGCCACCTCTACACTCTAAAACTGTCACAATCTGAAGCTATTTGACAATCAATTTCTTGCCGGTTGTTAGACCCTGTAGAGCGTATACGGCCTCTAGCAAGGCGGCTATTAGCACGGCAGTGAGATGAGTAAAATAATCATGGTGGAGTGGAATGTGCATGGGATTTGAAGTCAGAACTGGATTCCAAATCTATCTCAACTCATTTATACCCGAATTAATCTAATTCTGGGAACTAGAAGAAAAGGGATTTATTTTGAGGAATAAAAATATAGCTACACCTACCTTGAAGGGCTTGCTTTAGATTTTATTAATGACATTCTTACTACTCATTCACAAAAGGTTACAAGGAATTTGATCCAGTGACATTGGCTTCCTGGCTGTTCCTCCAACGAGACCCTCCATCTCTGGACTCCAGGCATTTCCTCTGGCTGTGCACCATGCCCAGAATGCCCTCCCTTCTCTTTCACCACCTGGTTTCCCTGACTTCCTTCAAGTCCCAGTCAAAATCACACCTTCTTCAGGAAGCTTTTCTAATCCCTTGTGTTGATTATTTCCTATTTATCCCAAATCTAGTTTGTTTGTACATAGATGCTTGTATGTTGTCTCACCCATTAAACTGTAAGCTCCTTGAGGGCAGGAACTGTCTCTTGCCTTTCTTTGCATCCCCAAAATTTAGCACAGTATTTTGTATGTAACAGATGTTTAATAAATATTTATTGACCAACTGAGAAGTACGATTCTGACTCATTGCCAATTTTGGATCACAAACTTGTTCTGGGAGACAAAGCTACATATGTAACTATGACCCAGGAAATAGAATAGCAAGATTTATATCGTCAGGGGCTTCCCCATATAGTCATTAAGGCTTCATAGAATTGCAGAGGCAAAAGGGTCATCTAGTTCAGTGATGTCAGACTCAAACAGAAATGGATCACTGAAGCCACTTAGAAAACCACAAATTAGCATTGCCCATGTTGTATTGTATTCTTATTTCTTTTGTTAAATATTTCTTAATTATATTTTAATTTGGTTCAGGTTGCACTGGGAAAGTTCTCCCCAATGAATTTGATATCTCTGATCTAGTTCAATCAGTACCCCAACAAAAATAGCGTCTACAATATATTAAAGGTCTTTTAATACCTTAATGGATCACATTCTCTCCCTGAGTCTTTTCTTCTCCAAGATAAACACCCCAATTTTCATCAATACGTTCCTATACGGCATGATTTTGAGACCATTTACAACCTTAGCTCCCTTCGTCCGTCTACCTTGTTAGTATCTTTCTTAAGTTGTCCAGAACTGGTTTTTTCAGTTGTTTCTATCTGCATGTCTCTCCCTCTCTCTCTTGGAGATGGGTTTTGGTCTCTCTGAGTCTTTTTCCTCATCTGTAAAATTTTGGGTTGCACCAGATGATTCCTCCTAATCCTAAATTTATTCCAAGTTTTCAGTGAGTCACAGCAAGTTTCAGTCTTGGAAGGGATATCAGTGACTATTAGCCCACTCCATCCATCCATCCATCCATCCATCCATCCATCTATCTCTCCATCCATCCCTTCCTTCATCCATCCATCCATCCATCCATCCATCCATCCATCCATCCATCCACCATCCATCTGTGGATTAATCTGCTAGCATTTATAAAGTGACTAAAAGGATGACAAGTGGAAAGGGATTGGATTGTTCTGTTTGAGACCCCAGAGGGCAGGGCTAGAGGAAAGCTTCTTCCAATCCCCCCAGATCTTTGTGTCACCCCCCCAATCCCTGACATTATTTTGTAATTTATTTGGATATATGTTGCAGCTAATCACAATATCCATGTTGTTTTCTGGATAGAATGTAAGCTTTTTAAAGGCAGAGATTGTCTTGCTTTTGTCCCTGAATCACTCAGCACCAAGAATAGCACCTGATGTAGGGGTGCTCAATAAATCATTGCCCAATGTTGTAAAGAGGAAACAACTGGGAAAGACTTAAGAGCTCTAGTCATGCCAATGACAAACAGCGAGTCCAGAGACCTGAAGATGAAGCATATGCTCCACCTCCTGCCAGAGATGAGGAACTGGAAGTGAAGAATAAGGCATACATTTTGGGATGTGGCTAATATGGAATTTGTCAGAATGCTAGAGCTGGGAGGGGCCTTAGAACAGAGAATGTCAGAGCTGGGGTGGGGGCTCAGAACAGGGAATGTTGGAGCTGGGAGTGGCCTTAGAACAGAGAATGTCAGAGCTGGGAAGGGCCTTAGAACTGAGAATGTCAGAGCTGGGAAGGGCCTTAGAACAGAGAATGCCAGAGCTGGGATGGGGGCTCAGAATAGGGAATGTCGGAGCTGGGAATGGCCTTAGAACAGAGAATGTCAGAGCTGGGAAGGGCCTTAGAACTGAGAATGTCAGAGCTGGGAAGGGCCTTAGAACAGAGAATGCCAGAGCTGGAAGTGGCCTTAGAACAGGGAATATCAGAGCTAGGGGGGCACTCTAGAATATCAGAAAAGAAAGGGTTCTTCAAACATCTAGCACAGAATGTCAGAGCTAGCCCATTAGAATTTATAACACCAAATGTCAGAACAAGAACATTGTGTTTTGGAGCTGGGAGCGACCTTAGAGACTATATAATCAAATCTCACCTTGTAGAAGAGGAAACTGAGTCCTAAGAGCTTTATAAAATAATAATCGACATTTCTCTAGCATGCTAAGGTTTGCAAAGCACGTTATAGCACACCCCATTTGATCCTCACAACAACCCTGTGACGTAGGTGTCATTGTTAACCCCACTTCACAAATGAAGAGACTGAGGTTGAGAAAGATTAAGTGACTTGCCCTGGGATCCACAGAGAGGACCTGACTGGGCCAGGGTTTGAGCTCACTTTCCTGATACTAAGGTGGATGCCCAGTCTGCTTCTCCAAGCTGCCTCTCCACAGTGGTAGAGGGTAAGCTCAGCTCTCCTGACTCCTGGTTCTCTACGCTCATCACTACAGCTAGGTGCGTTAAAGCTGAGCTGGGCTAAGCTGAGAAGGGCTTTCTGCAGCTTAGGAGGGTCTGCTTCTGCCCCTGGCTCACTCTTCCTCCTACCCTATCTTCCTTCCATGAATGGGCCAGTGTAGACACCCACAGTCAGAGTCCTGAAACAGTCATGGCCGGATTAGGAGGCCAGAAATGTGACTTCAATTCTTGTTGTTGCTAACACCCTGGGTGCTCTTGGACAAATTACTCCCCTCTAGGCCTTAGTTTCCTCTTCAGCAAAATTGGGATAATTATCCTCCTCCTGCCTGCTTATAAAAGATAATGAAATAAAAAGTTCTGGGGCAAGAGAAGCTGGGCCTCATCCTTACCTGCTCAGCTGCACCCACTCACCATATCCAACCTGTTGCCAAATTCTGTTGTTTCTATTTTCACATCTCTCCTATATATCCCCCCTCTCACTGCCCACACAAATGTCATCCTAACACTCCCTAATCGCCTCTGACCTGGACTATGTAATAGCTGTCTAATTGACTTCCCTGCCTCCAGCCTCTCCCTACTCCAATCCACCCACCTACTCAATAGCCAAAGTGACTTTTTCTAATTTAATTTCTGACCACGTCACTATTCCCCATTCAAAAACTCCAGGGGCTCCCTGTTACTTCCAAAATCAAATATAAAACTCTCTGTTTGGTGATTAAAGTTCTTAATTACCTGGCCTCTTCTTATCTTTCTAGTCTTCTTACCCTTGACTCCCCATTATGTACTTTACAATCCGGCAACATTGACCTCCTGGCTATTCCTCTAACACAATGTTCCATCTCTCACTGCAATGCCTTTTTCTTGGCCGTATCCCATACCTGGAAGGTTTTCCCTCCCCATCTCTGCTTCCTGGCTCTCTTAAAGACTTAGCTCCAATCCTTCCTTACGCAGGAGGCTTTTCTGGTTCCTTCTGAGAGGATCCTTCTATGCATTCCGCGTTTCCACCAAACTGAACGACTCTTTGCCTTCTGAACAGAACATATACTGGGTTTTCCCTCCTCTATGTATTCTCTAGACTTCGAACTCTCCCCATCCCTCTTGTTTCATCTGTTTTGTAGTCACATTGTTTGTCCACACTTTGCATGTTTCATATCTGCACATTGTCTCCCATATTAGCTTCTTGAGAGCATGGTCCAGGTTTTTTGTTTTTTTTTGCCTTTCTCTGTATCCCTGTTGCTTACCACAGTGTCTGGCACATAGTTATTGCTCCATAAATGCTTGGTGACTGACACAGGTCTTGTAGATACAAACATAGCATTCTCTTCAATTATGCCAGAGTTGGTCTGGGGAAACAACGGACAAGTTCTGACAACAAAGATATAGGGTCGCGTTAGAAAGAAGAGAAGGGAAGGAGGACAAAGAATTGTGAGCTTGGGTATAAAGTCTGGCATAGCAGAAACACTGAAGCCCAGAATTGTGTAGAAGATGAAGGAGAGGGAGGAAAGGAGGCCCAGCCCATGAAAGAGGGGAGGGAAACAAAAGAAGGGGATGGCACTAACACTGGAGCGTTGTACATTGATTAGTAGCTTGGAATTAATTTCAGTCCCTTGGAAATTATGTTTGTTTGGTGATGGGAAAAGAATGGTAAATGTGTGTGGCATGTAAATGTCTTTTGAGAGAGAATCCTTGAGAGGAACAAATGAGATAATGTGTGTGAAGGCCCTTTGAAAAGCAAAAAGCTATCTCAACATAAGGCATCCTCAAGGCAGCTGTGCCTCAGTGAGAAGGGCAGAGGATTGGAAGCCAAGAGACAGGACACAGCCTGTCCTCCCAAGTCACAGAGAAGGCTGAGGCCATCGGATGCTAGCCTCCTCAGCACCAGTCTTCCATTCCTTAACACTTTCTAGGCATCATCACCCCCACCCTTCTTCCCTCTGGGCAGAAGTCTCACAAAGGCTAATGAATGCCTTGACCTGCACCCCCATTCACTTCTACTCATCCCTTCTTCCTGTGCATCTTCCACCTCCCCTTCATCACTGACTCTCTTAGTCCTAATAGAAGCCCTCCATTGACCCTGACTCGGAGGTGGATGCCCAGTCCATTTCTCCAAGCTGCCTCTCCACAGTGGTAAAGCTTAAACCCAGCTCTCCTGACTCTTGGTTCTATACACTCACCACTACACCCAGGTGCATTACAGCTGGGCTGCATTGAGTTGAGAAGGGCTTTCTGCAGCTTAGGAGTGTCTGCTTCTGCCCCTGGCTCACTTTTCCTTCTACCCTATCTTCCTTCTATGAATGGGACAATGTAGGCACCCACAGCCAGATTCCTATAACAGTCATGGCCCTGAATTAGGAGGCCATTCAGCCATCCCCATCCCAAACTCTTCTACCCTTCATGGCTAAATTTATTAACAAAGTTTATACCAGATACCTCTACTTGTTCATTACCCACTTTCTCACTAATTTCTTTCGATATGGCCTTTATCTCTATCACTCTACTGGAATTACTTTCTTGAAAATCACTAGACATTTCCCAATGACCAAATCCAATGGCTGCTTTCCACCCCAGCCCCTTTCAGCCTCTCTCAACCTTGACCTTCCCACAGCTTTTCCCATTGACAATCACCCCACCCTCTCTTACTGTTTATGCTCTCCTCCCTTTGACCTAAAAGATGCCATATATGTTTACTTCTCATTCCATTTACAACTCCTTTTCTAGCTCTTTCAGTGATTTCCCATCTTTGTCCTGACCATTGTCTTGCATGGTTATTCTAGGAGGGTCTTTTTTGGCCCTCTTCTCTTCTCTCTTTGCCCTCCCTCCTTTTGTGGTCTCATGAACTTCCATGACTTCAACAGCCTCTATGCAGGGGGATCCTGGTGCCTTATCTCCATTCTGCGTGGCTCCAGGCCATCCTCCATGCTAAATTGATATTCCTGAAGCACAGATGTTATTCCCCTGCTCAAGAAGTTTCAGTGAGTCCCTATTTCCTGAAGGATAAAACAATTCTCCCATTTGGCATTTAAAGTCTTTCATATTTGGCTCCACTCTTCTCTCCTTTTCCCTCCTCTCTCAGTCTACTCCCATTCTACCTTTTAGATTCTTTTCATAGTTTTGTTAACTCCTCTAGGGTAGGGATGGTTTCATTTTGATCTGTGAATCTCCTAAGCTTTGCACAGAGCCTGGCACAGAGTAGGCACTTGATAAATGCTTCTTGATTGATTGATTAGTCACTTCTCTCTATCCATTCTATGATTCCACCAAACTGGATAACTCTTTGTTTCCTGAACATTCACTGAGTTTTCCCACCCTTACGTCTTCCATGGGCCTAGAAATCTCCCCTCCCTCTTGTTGAACCTTGTGTTTTTCTTTATCCTTTAAAGCCCAACTCCAATGCCTCTTCCTCTCTGGGACCTTCCTGGATCTCCCTGGTTGATAATGACCTTCCTTCTTGGATCTCACACTTTGTTCTGCACCTCTCTAAGGAATTAGTGATGTCATAGTGTGCACCATAGGTATTTGTGTTTGGGTCACACCTCCTCTTAGATTACGAACTCCTAAATTATCTCAGCTCCACACAGTAGGAGGAAGACTGATACAGTGGATAGGTCACTGATGGTTCACTTAGAGTCAGAAAGACTTGGGTACAAATCCTGTTCCTGATATGCTGATATTTCTCTCTCTCTCTCTCTCTCTCTCTCTCTCTCTCTCTCTCTCCTCTCTCTCTTCTCCCTCTCTTTATTTCTCTATCTCCTCTCTCTCTCCCTTCTCTCTCTCTCTCCCCCCCTCTCCTATTCTATTTGACCTTGGGCAAGTCACTTCATTTCTCTGGACCTCAGTTTCCTAGCCATAAAATGGGAAGAACCGCATCAATTTCATTGAGTTGCTGTGAGGAGTAAATGATATAGTTTGTAAAGTGCCTTGTAAACCTTAAATGCTACATAATTAGGAGAAGAAGAGCTCTGGACATGGTGTTATGAAAAACCTGCATCTGAATCTTGCTTCTAGTACTTCTTGGCTGTATAACCATAAGCAGATCATTTAAACTTTCCAAACCTTAGATTACTCATCACTAAAATGGATAGAGTAAGATTTGTATCGTGGAGATGACCTGCAGTTATGGATAAAATTCTGGGCTTGGAGTTAGGAAGATCTAGATCCAAATTTTACCACTGATCCTAGCTGTGTGATCCCAGGCAAGTCACAACTTCTCTGTTTTTGGAAATGTCCTGGACCTTACCTACTAAATCATCTGCTTGGTAAAGGGAGTTCCCACAGTAGAAGTTTCCTATACTAATCCTTGGCATAGGAAGTATACCTCCTACCTTACAGGGTTGTTAGGAGGAAAACATTTTCTCTACTTTAAAGTGCTTGGAACATATGAGTATTATTTTTATTTTTATTCCTACCATTTATTAGCCATATATCCCCAGAAAAGTCCCTTCTATTCAATCCTTTGTAAGATTGTGGGAGAAGGGGGGTATTAACACTTGTTCCACATACTTCAGAGACCTGTTTTGATGGTCTCAGAATAGAGAATGGTGTAATTAACAGAGAACTAGAGTTGGAGAAAGAGGACCTGTGTTTGAAGTCTGAATCTGTTACTTGTGGGGTCTTGGGCAAGTCACCTAATTTCTTTGAGCTTCAAAGAAGTTTCTAGGATTATAGTAATACATCATGTTACAGTGGAAAGTGCTATGACTCTGAAGTCGGAGAACCTGGGTTCAAATCCCATACTGGCAAGTCACTTAAGCTCTGGGGGTCTGTTTCCTCATCTATAAAATGAGAAACTCAGACTAAATGGTCTCTGAAGTCCCTTCCAGCTCTAGAACTATAATCCTACAACCCTAAATTACTTAATCTTGCTGGGACTCAGTTTCCTCATCTGAAAAACAAGGGAGTTGAGCTAGGTGGCCTCTAAGGTATCTTTTACCTCTATATCTACCCTTCTATAAGTTTTCTAATCATCTGGGCTTATAATTTCAGACTCATTTTCAACTCTTACCTCTTACTGTAATAGTGGAAAGAACATTGCAGTCGAAGTCCTACCTTTAACTCAAAGATCTATGTAACCTTGGAAAATCACTTCTCTTTTCTGGGCCTCAATTTTGTCATCTGTAAAATGAGGGCATTGGACTAGATGGCCTCTGAAGTCCCTTTCAGCTCTAGAGATAGGAACCTATGATTAGTTTGTAAACTGCAGAAATCCTGCTTAATGGCAGCTACTAGTTATTATCATTACAAGGTTCAAAGGTTTCCCACCCCATAGCTTAAGCCAAAGAAGGCCTCCTGACCTGGAGCCTGCTCTGTGGTGATGACTGTGGTTGTAATGATGGTGGAAGTGGTTGTCTCTTGACTCTCCTCTGAGGCTGAGCTGGTCAGATCATTCTCTACCATCTTCTCCTTCAGAGGAATGGGACTGGCTCCATCCTCCCCTGGAGCATCCTGAGCTGTGGGAATTGATGCCTCGGCCTCATCTGGACTTTGAAGCAAGGTGTGTTCTAGGAGTGGCAGGGAGGTATAGGGGGAGATCTCCAAGGGGGCTGGGGTAGTGGGGCCACCGCCTCCTTTCCGTCCCAACCAGGAGGGTTGCTCAGCTGTCCCATGTTTGCCCTCCAGGGCGCCAGAGGCCAGGTCCCCTGGCACATGGGGATTTTCTGTAAAGAAGAAGAAGCCTGGACTGGAGGGGGCAGGCTGGGAAGCCATCCTCTGCAGCATGGAAGGAGTAGTCTTTGGCCTCAAATGCTTCCTTGCTGTGTTCACTTGCTTGAGAGAAGGGGGTTTCTTCCGTGGTGGAAAGGCATGCTTCCCACTGGCCTCTGTGAGGGCTGTTGACATTGGCAGGTTTTCGAGGGGAGCCGGAGCTGTTCCCTCAAGCTCCAGCTCTGCAACTTCTTCCTCAGACTGGGCTGCACTTGGGGTGGTACTCACTTTGCCTTCAGTATTCTCCTTACTGATCTTGTTGTTTGCCAGTTCTTCTGGGTGCAGGTGGTACAGGCTGGAGGGCCTGACCCTCCCTTCTGGGTAAACATCTAGGAAGGAAAAGAAAAGATTCAAGTCAACTCTTGGTTATTTGTCTAGGACTATGGACTGTGACAGCAGAAGAGACCTTGTAGGAAATGAGAGCATCCAGTCCAGTGCCCTCATCTAACAGATGGGGAGACTGAGGCCCAGAGAGAAGCAATTTCCCAAAGGTCACATAGAGCATTGGGGCATTGAATGTCAGAGCTGGAGGGATCTTAGAATAGAGAATGTTAAAGCTGGGAGGGGCTTTCAAAGAGGTCATGGTTATAAGGGACCTTAGAGCATAGAATGTCAGAGCTAGGAAGGGTCTTGGAACAGAGACTGTCAGAACTGGAAGCAGCTGAAAGAGAGAGGACTGTCATAGTTGGAGGGCACCTTAGACCTAAGATGTCAAAGCTGGAAAAGACCAAAGAGAGAAAGAAATTCATTCTGGGTTCTAGGTCCTTCCCAGCTTTGACTTTTAATGTTTTCCTTCCTTCCTTCCTTCCTTCCTTCCTTCCTTCCTTCCTTCCTTCCTTCCTTCCTTCCTTCCTTCCTTCCTAGAAGAAAAGGATTAGAACACAAAATGCTAGATCTGGACAGGACCTAGCTGTTTTTGCCTTGCTAATCTGAACTCTGGGTCACCCCCAGCATTCACCTTCTCTGCTCCCACTGCTGAGCTGCCAAGTACTGCTGGAGGAAGACTATTCCAGATTAATGCTAAGTAACCTAAATTGAGATCTCACTGTTGGACTGTAATTCTTTTATTCTGATTTGACTGCCTCTCTATCACCCTTTCCCAAGTGTCTATTTCAATCCTTCTCCTCTCTCCTCAAGCTCACAAGTTCACCTCACCCATCTTCCTCTCCACAAATATTCTTGCCTCCCACTTTATTGAGCAAAGTTGGACCATCTATTGTGATTCTTCCCCTCCCCTCCCCTCCTCCATATCTCAAACCACCTTTCCATGTTCACCCATTCTCTTATCCTTTGTTCTAGTCTCAGAAGATAAGGCAGTAATTTGCTATGCCCAGCCTCAGCTTTCACTTGTGTTTTTGATCTTATCTCTTCCAGTCTCCTCTAGTCTCTTCCCATCAATCACCTCCAACTTCCTAACTTTATCTTCAATCTCTCCCCATCTCCAGTCTCCTTTCTTGTAGCCTACACAGATGTACAGGTTTTCTTTATCTTAGAAATGAGCAAGCTGATAACCTTCTTTTGACCCCATCATCCCCTTATGCTATCTCCCTATATCTTTCTTCCCCTTGAATGCCAAATTTCTAAAAAATAATATTGTCTATACTCATTTCCTCTAACCACCCACTCATTTCTCAACTCCTTGCAGTCTAGTTTTTGACCCCGCTGATTAGATGAAATGTGCTTTGCAATCGCTTCTTAATAGCTAAATCTTATGATCTCTTCCCAGTCCCCATCCTCATTGACATTTCTATAATATGGGACATTGTTTCTCTCCCCTCCTTAGTTTCCTTCCTTTGACTCCCACTGTTTTTTCTGGTTTTTTTGTCTTTGTACTCAGTGTCCTTCCCTGGTTCCTCCTCCTTCTATTGTCCCGAAAATGTGAGTGTCCCCAAAGTCTCTATTATGTGTTCTCTTCTCTTTTGTATTGACATCTTTCTTGGTGTTCCCATCCTCTTCCAGGGGTTCAACAACCACTTCAATGTAGATGACTTCAAAGTCACTAAATTATCTCCTCCTGATCTCTCCCCACATCCAAAACTGCTTTGTGGACAATGCTACCTAGATCTCCTGCTGGCAGCTTCAAGTCAACATGTACAAAATGGAATTCATTGTCTTCAACTTTTGATCCTGTCCCCAAACTCCCTCCCTGATATCTGCCCCTTGACTTTTTTTATTGATAGTAACAGAAAAGAATGCTGGAGAAACATGGGTTAGAAGCTCAACTTTTCAACAGCCTATATGTGGGACCTTGGATAAGTCATTTAACCACTCAGAGCTTCAGTTTACTTGTCTGTAAAATGGAGGAAAAGATGCTTTAAAAATGCTTATTCACAGGGTTGCTAGGAAGTTCTCTATTAAGCACAAGGGACTATAGAAACTGAGATGCTATTGATATTTTTAAAATTACTTTTGCTATTAGCACAATGGTCCTTTCAGTCACTTGGGTTGGAAAGCTCAGTCATCCTCCCTCACCTCCCACATTCACCCAGTTGCCAACTCGATTTCCTGTTCTATTAGCACAAGTCTATACCTTTCTCTCTACTTCCATAGCCAACACTCTATTCCAGACCCTTGCCACCTCCTCCATGAACTTCTATAATTATTCACTCATTTGTTATAGGATTATGGGACTACAAACCTAGGGCTGAAAACAATCTCAGAGGCTACTGGGTCCGACCCCCACATTTTAGAAGGGGGGTGGGAAACTGAAGTAAAGAAGAGTCCTAATATCCTAGATTGAGACCTCAAGGGGCGTCTAGTCCAACTCTCCACTTTGTACAGGTGGACAAACGGAGGTTCCATCTTCCTGTCCTCTGCCTCACCTCCCAATAGTTGACCAAAATGATTAAATTGCAAATCCATCATGTCAAGCCCCCTCAGTGTCACCTTCTCCTGCTCAATAGACTGTGATGGCTCCCTAGTGCCTCCAGGATCAAATCTAGAATCATCTATTTGGCATTCAGAGCCCTCCAGAACCCAGCCCCTCCTACCTTTCCAATATTCTTATGTCTTAATCACTGATGAGTACTCTTCGATCGGGTGACACCGATCTCCTTCCTGTTCCGTGACCAAGACACTCCATCTCTTGACTCTGAGCATTTTCTCTGGCTGTTCCCCACGCTTGAAGTGCTTTCCCTCTTGGCTTCCCTGGCTTCTTTCAAATCCCAGCTAAAATTCCATCTTTTACAAGAAGCCTTTCCCAACCCTTCTTGATTCAAGTACTTTCACTCTCTAATTATTTCCTACTTTTCCTGTATATAGCTTATTTGGGGGTAGCTAGGTGATTCAGTGGATAAAGGACCAGGCCTGGAGTCATGAATACCTGAGTTCGAATCTTGCCTCAGATACTAGGTGCATGGCACTGGGCAAGTCACTTAACCCTGTTTGCCTCAGTTTCTTCATCTGTAAAATGGGCTGGAGAGGGAAATGGCAAACTACTCCAGCACCTTTGCCAGGAAAACCCCAGATGAGGTCACAAAGAGTTGGACATGACTGAAATGACTGAACAACACTAACAAAATAGCTTGTTTGTACATATTTATTTGTACATTGTTTCCTTTGTTAGACTGAGCTCCTTGAGGGAAAGGCTGTCTTTTACCTTTTTTTTGTATCTCCAGCACTTAGCCCAGCTCCTGGTACCTAGCAGGTGATTAGCAAATGTTTACTAATTGATAAACTCCACACAGCTGACAAATTTATCTTTTTTAAGTGATAGGTCTGTTCATGTCATTTCCCTCCTCAAAAACACTCAGTGGCTCCCCATTGCCTCTAGGATGAAGTTTAGATTCCTTAGTCAGGTGTGTAAAATCCTGCAAAATCTGAGTCCAAACTTCACAGAACAAATCCCCTAAATAAAAGGATTTGTTCTGTAAAATTTGGACTCAGTCGAAAGTCTGCACTTGAGGACCTAGAAGGCCACATGTGGCCTCGAGGCGGCAGGTTCCCCACCCCTGCCAGCTACACCCCATAGAGAAGGAAGCTGAGATGGAAGTGACCTGCCAGATGTTACACAAGGAGTCAGGACTAGAGTGAGCCCATGTTTCCAGTCCCCTGGTTGGGGGTCAGCCGTTGAATGTCTTTCAGTAATGAGATTCCATCCCTGCCTGCTTTGGGCAATGTCAATACTAGAAGAACAGAGCAGTCCTAGACGAAGAGTAAAGTCCTGGGGCTTGAACTCCAGACTTTTTCTAGAGCCTTAGTTCTGACTGCTGGACCTTGCTGTCCCCATGCTGCCCCTGGGGCAGCCCTCTGCCTGCCGTGCAGCTGAGGAGGCTGCTTTGCTCTCATAGATTGAGTCTCTCCAGCTCATTCTATATGGACTGCAGTACTTTGCTTCTGGCATCAACAGATGCTCATGTTGTGTAACACTGGTTAGAATCCAGCCATCATTCCAGGAGAGCACAGGCTCTGTCTGCATCCTACATGGGCCTGGTCCCAGTGCTCAGGCTGTGTGTCTGTGAGCTGGCCCGGGAAGGGGAAAGGAGGCTGTCAATTGGCCAGTTTTGTTGGGTCTTTCTAAAGAGTGATAGCCGGGCAATCAGAAGACCCAGATTCAAATTCACCTCTGCTACTTACTATATGTGGCATGGATATAGGGTAGTGGAGTCAGAAGATCTGGGTTCAAATCCAGGCTCTATCTACCATTTACTACCTTGGGAGCAACTAGGTGACACAGTGGTTAGAGTCCTGGGAGATCCTAGAGACCTCAGCTCAAATCAAACCTCAGACACTTACTAGCTATGTGACCCTGGAAAAGTCATCTAACCTCTATTTGCCTTAATTTTCTCATCTGTAAAATAGGGATAATAATAGCACCTACCTCCCAGGATTGTGAGGATCAATTGAGATAATAATTATAAAGTGCCTAGCATAGTGCCTAGCACATAGTAGGGACGATGGAAATGTTAGCTTTTATTATGGAATCCTACGCAACTCACTTCATTTTTATGGACCAGTTTTCTCTTCTAACAAATAAGGGTTTGGACTCGTTGGCCTGGAAGGTCTACGATCCCATTAATTCAGCCACCTCTCCTCCCAGGGGATTCTTAGTCCAAATGAACAGGTTTAACCATCACCATGGTCTAAATAATATTGAGAATCAGGCAGAGGAATGCCCTGACCCAGGAATCAGAAGTGCTGGGTTCCAGTCTGTCAGTAACTGCCTGCATGAGCTAGAGCATGCGTGCTTCCCTCTCTGGTTTTCTGGCCTTTATCGCAAAGGTGTTGGGTTTTACAGCCCCTGAGTCTCTCCCAGCTGTGACCTCTCTTGTTCCAAGGCCCCATCCTTGTTCTGACATCCCCTGTTCTGAGGCCCCTCCAGCTCTGACATTTCCTGCTCTAGGGTTTCTCCCAGCCCTGACATTCCCTGTTCTCAGGCCCCTCCCAGCTCTGGACAGTTTGGTGAAGCCTCTGGATCCCTTATAATCATGTTTTTAAATGCACAAAATACAATGCATAGAATTATAAAGGAAACCAATTAATTGAGATAATTACACACACACACACACACACACACTCACACATTTCATGCACCCTGGATTAAGACACCTGCCTAGCCTTTTGCAGTTAACAAAACGCTTTGCCCACAATGGGAAGGACAGCTGGAGCCATGTTGTGTGCAGCCTTCAAAGCCAAATGGAGGAGTTTGTGTTTGATCCTTGAGGGAAGCAGGAGCTGAGAGGGTTTGTTTTTTAGCAGAGGAGTGCCATAGTCAGATTGGTGCTTTAGGAATACACATTTGGCAGCAGAGTGAGGATGGTTTGGAGAGGGGAGAGCTGGGGAGATCAGTGAGGAGGCTGAGGTCTGAGAAAGAGATGATGAGGCTCTAATGGGGGGTGGGGGTGGGGTGGATGTTTGAAAAGAAAGAAAGGGATAGTTTGAATCTCTCTAATTATCGTGATTTAGAGCATTTCTTCATATGGCTATTGTTAGCTTGGATTTCTACCTCTGAAAAGTGCCTATTCATTGTTGTTCAGTCTTGTCTGACTCTTCGTGACCCCATGTGGGGTTTTCTTTGCAGAGATACTGCAGTGGTTTACCATTTCCTTTTCCAGCTCATTTAAAAGATGAAGAACTGAGGCAAACACAGTTAAGTGACTTGGCCATGGTCACCCAACTAGTAAGTGTTTGAGGTAGGATTTGAACTCAAGAAGATGAGTCTTCCTGACTCCAGGCCTGGCGTTCTAGCCACTTCCACATAGTTCCCTATTTATATCCTTTGGGAAAAAAAGAAAGAAAAGAATAGATCCAAGGGATGTCTTGAAGATAAAACTGACAAGAGATTGGATTTAGGGAGATTAGTAAGGGGGAAAATTCTAGGTAGCTGGGAAGATGGCAGCGTCTTCAGGAGAAACAAGGAAGTTTGGGGGAGGGTCAAGTTTTCTTGGGGAGGATAATGAGATGGAAGACTTTTTAAAAAGATGAAGCACCTGGAGAGTAGGACAAATGAGCTTGGGATCATACATGGGATCGTATGCTGTAAGGGCCAGGGCAGCACAATGTTCGAAATGGAGCAAGGAAGACCTGCATTCAAATCCTGCCTCTTACATCTAGTAGCTGTGTGACCCTGAGCAAGTCGCTTCACTTGGTCTAAGACTATAGAGAGGGAGTGTGGTACACCGGAAGAGTCTGAAGAACAAAGACTCCCATTCCAATCCCATGTCAGGCACTCACTACCTGTGCAGGCTTGGGTCTGTTTCTTCATCTTTAAGTTAAGTTAACAAGCATTTATTAAGTGACTTACTCAGGGTCACACAGCTAGTAAGTGTCTATAGCCAGGTTTGAACTCAGGAAGATAAGTTCCTGACTCCAGGAGAAGTGCTCTGTGCACCATGGCACCACTTAGCTTCCCAAGGGATTAAAAAAGAGAAGAAATGATTTTTTTTGGGGGGGGGGAAATCATCTGACCATGGCTACCCTAAGCCAGATGGTCTCCTGCTTGTCAATACCCCTCTCCTTTATCTATGGAGCCCTAAACTGTATTTTATACTACTAACCAGAACAGAGGGCAAGGGGACTGTCCTCTTTCTAATTCTGGACATCGGGCCTCTCCTATTTCATCCATTTAGAGTTCTTGGCTTCTGTATCTCCCTGTTACCCTGAGGAGATTTCCCCTAAAGTCAATGGCTTTGTCTCCATTGGGGTCCCCTGGGCAAAATGAGGGGGGAGAAATTGTAGTAGCTAAGGAAAGTGCTTCATGAAGTGAGATCCAGCTGAGCCAGAGGGAGAGTCGGCCCTTTCCATGGAAACCAGGGTTGCTAAGGAATGTACTTAGTATGCTCTGCAGGAGGCTCTCCCCCTGTCCCCTACTCCCCCTCAACACACTCAACTCCTCAGAGATCTCAAATGAGCCTGTATTCTGCAGGTTTTAAAGTTGAAGATTAAATTCACTGCAATTATTTTGTTACTTTTAGCCACCAGCTTACGCAGGAAAAATGGCCTGATGAGAGAAGAGTGGGGGGAAGTTATGATGGCCGTGGTGCTGGTGGTGCTCATGATAGGGGGAATCTAGGGGGCCTGGGCTCTCAAACTGCCAAAATGGCAAATGAGAACTGTCTTTCCTGGTGGGCCACAGGGCTATCATGGGTGGTGAGCTCTGTTTCCAGGCAGGTTTGTGTATATTGTGCCAGTAATCCTAGGATTTAGAATCTCAGGATTTAGGGTGCTTAGAGCTAGAAGGGCCCTTAGAACCTAGAACCACAATGCTAGGAGGGACCTTAGAACAGAGAATGTAAGCTTCTGGAGAGCAAGACTGTCTTTTTGCTGTTCAGTCATCTCAGCTGTGTCTAACTCTTTGTGACCCCATTTGGGTTTTTCTTGGCAAAGATACTGGAGGAGTTTGCCATTTCCTTCTCCAGCTCATTTCACAGATGAGGAAACTGAGGCAAACAAGGTTAAATGACTCACCCAGGGTCACACAGCTAGTAAGTGTGTGAGGCCAGATTTGGACTCAGAAGATCCTGACTCCAGGCCCAGAGTTCTATCCAACTACTGTGCTACTTAGCTGCCCATTTTCACAAGAATTTGATTTGGGGCATCATATACCTTGTTTATTTATTTGACGTACTTACCTTCATGCTACTTGTTCCAGGAGATAAAATTGCTGGTTACAGATCATGAAATGGATCAACAAAGGTAGTGAGTAGGATGCTAGTGCTAGAACCCAGGGTTCCTTATTTGGTCCAGGCCAATGCTACCTTTGATGAATGACTTACTAGCCAGTACACATTATACTGGATAGTGGGTTAGGTTGTGAGCTCCTTGAAGGCAGGGATTTTTGCCTCTTTTTGTATCCCCAGTGCTTTGAACAGTGCCTGGCACATAGTTGGTACTCAATTAATGCTTCCTGATTGATTAATTAATAATGAAACCAAGTACAAAAGAAAGGACAATTCACACACACACACACACACAACTTTCTGAGGCATTGACTGCAACTAAGGGAAAAGAGGCCCCAAGATGATGAAATGGTGGCTGTCATGATCTATTGGGCACCATTTCCCCAGCTGGTCTCGGGAGAGCAGAGTCATCATCTGCCCCATTCTTCAGTGATGGTGAATTAAATTTAGTGTTCCTAGAAAAGGACAAGCTACTCAAATGATGAGCCTCAACCTTTAAATGTCCAATTCAGGGAGTCTGGAGCCCTCATTCTTCAAAATCACAAGTCACGGCTTAGCATTATCTCAGCCACAAATTTTATTGTTTCATTAACTTTTGAGATAGAAGAGATTTTACAGGTCACCTAAACCAAGACACTCATTTTCCAGATGAGGAAACTGAGACCCAGAGATGTCATGGGATGATAAATTCATAGATTTAGGGCTTGAATGGATATTAGATTTCATCTAGTCAAACCTCATTTTACAGACTGGTAAACTGAGACCCAGAGAGGCTAAATGATTTTCTCAAGGTCACATAGGAACTGTCAGAGCCCAGACTCAAATTCAGGTTTTCTGACTCTAAATTGATTGCCTCTCTCCATCCCCACTTCCCTTCCTCACTATGCCATATTTCTTTTCCTACTGAGTCAACCAAGGATTTAGCTGAGCGGCATTTACAGGAATGCCAAAAATGCCACCGAGAAATGAACATGTCAGGGATATGGTGGTAAGTTTCAAGTACCACATGGTTATATCTGATGGTATTTTCTCCTTTCATCCAGATGTCCTGGCTTTAGGCAGAGTCATGGGAGCTGGTCTATCTGGTCAGATCTGCCTAGGAATTAACTTTTTCCTTAGGTAATAAATATGGTCACTCCTGTAATGACATAGGGCATTGAGGAATCTTTGTGTCAATATAATTGACAATTAATTGACAATAATTGACAGTTTAAGTGCCAAACAAAGGAGTCTCCTTTTTATACTAAATGTAGTAAAGAGCCCATGGGGCTTAAGAAGCAGGTGAGTGATATGGTCAGACTTGTGAACAGCTCAGTGCAGGATGGACCGGAGAAGAGGGAGCTTGGAGGCAGGAAGTCCCATGCCCATGAGGAGATGATTACAATTGGGATTACAGTAGCTTTAATTGACATTAAAGTGAAATTTTCCTCTTCAAAAGCTCCAGGACTGGTCATTTACAGAACTTCTCATTAAAGGAGCAGCTCATCTTTTTCACCAATGGACTTTTTCTATTCTTATCCATATGTTTAGCACTTTGTCATAACAGACTCATGCTCTTTGTTCCCCTATGACAGCATCTCCAAGCCAGAAGGGAATCTTAGCATTCTCATCACAAGTACAAAGCACATACCATACATTGCAGCTGCCCAGAGAGTCAGAGGACTTGGGGGTCAAATCCCAAGGCTGCTTCATGAACTTGGGTAAGTCCCAACCTCCCTGGGTTCCTTCCAACACTAAATCTGGAGTATGAGATGTGGGACAAAGGTAATCTGTCATCACATGTATAGGATATCCCAAAAGGCTTAACTTCAACAGCTTCAAACTGAGCCAAACCTTTTGGAACATTCTGAATTGGGGACAAGCATCATGGATTCTCCAGGTAAGTACTCCATATTCCTCATTTACCACATACTGTCTCACACAATTTCAACTATGAATTCAATTTGGGAAACAATTTAATCCAATCCTCCCAGCTTACAGCTGAGGAAACTGAGGCCAGGAGAGGGAAAATGACTTGTAACAAAGTGACACAGTGAGATTCCTGGTTAAGCCAGGACCAGGATCTGTGTTTGGAAGGGTTTGGGGAAGATACACACAGTCCTAAGGCAACAAGTTGCTAGATTAGTGAATCGAAGTACCCACAGTGACTGATACCCGCAAGTCTAGTCAAGGTTCCATCTCAGGAGCTAGCAAGCTCTATGTGTGTGAACTTGTACATAAAAAGAATACTCCTTCCATGTTTCTGACACCAGAGTAATTATCCCATAATTGCCCTCTGTGTATTAGATTCACCTCTATGAATGGGCTTCCCTTGTAATTCATGTTGAGTTCAGAAAAGAATGAACATTCTTTTATGTCCGGTTAAATCTCATCAGAGCTCTGGCTGGGCTCTCCATCCATCTTCCCCATGAATGAGCCCAGATAGCTCTTGGCAGCAGGATTTGATCTCTCCCTTGTATCTTTAACAATCTGATTAACTAAAAGTGACATCAGCTCCAGCTTATTAGCATTGGAACTTTGCTCTTCCTTTCTTCGCCCTCCCTCCCCCACCCATTCACTTTGGTTTTGCTGGGAGATAAGTTTGGTGGGGGTGCAGACTGGAGCATACCCTGATTTATTTCTGCACATGGAGATCAGCCTTGCAAGCCAGTGAGTCTTCTGCAGAGAGAGGGTAAGAAGATGAAGAGAGACACCAGACAGCTAATGAAAAGAAGCCCACAGTCTCAGATTGATCTGGATTCAATAATGCAGTGTGTGTGTGTGTGTATGTGTGTGTGTGTGTGGGGGGGAGGGAGGGAGGGAGGGAGAGAGGAAAGAAGAGAAGGAGAAGAAATTAAAGGAAGGGAGAGAGAGAGAAGAGAGTGAGAGAAGGAGAGAGAGGAAAGAAGAGGAAGAGAGGAAGTCAAAGGAAGGGGGGGGGAGAGAGAGAAGAGAGAGAGAGAGAGAGAGAGAGAGAGAGAGAGAGAGAGAGAGAGAGAGAGAGAGAGAGAAAATGGATTCAGACAGCTCAAGACTGATTTGAAAAGGAATCAAGAACAGAACCATATATTAAGTCAACCTTGTGGCCAAGAAAACAAAACATCTGCCTCTTCCCACCCCAAGTGTTTCATTAGGCCATGTTTTCTCTCAGAATAATACAGTAAGGAATACAGTAAGGGTAGAGTCTGTGACTGGGGGTCAGGACACCCAGGTTGTTGCCATGCAGTAGCATTATGGTACAATGTAAATTGCCTTGCATTTGGAGTCAGAAACTCTGGGTTTGACCCCTAGGTCTTCGACTTCCTGCCTGGGTGACCGGGGAGGGGTGGTGGTGGTTACTTAATCTCTTTGTATCTAATTCTACTCATCTGTACAGGGAGAATGTTGAACACAATCTCTAGGAACCTTTGTAGGTTTAAATTGACTATACTGTAATTCCACCTCTATAACTGGCCTGTCAAGTCACCTTGACCCTTGAAGTTCTAGTTCCCTCCTCTATAAGATGGGGATAATAATCCCTACCCTACCGTATTTCACAAGATGGCTATGATGGTCAAAAAAGCATGTTGAGTGTGGAAGTCCTTTGAAATATACAAAGTAATGGAGAAAGGGACTTGGCCAAGGTCATACAGCTGAAAAATATCAGAGTCTGGACTTGAACCCAGGTCCTCTAACTATACTCTATCAAAACCCTAGCAATACCTCAAGGGTCTCTGATTTTTTTTCTCTGTGGGGTTGCTTTTTTTGGAGGCAATTAGGATTAAATGACTTGCCCAGGGTCAGAGAGCTAGTAAGTGTCTTGGAGACTGGATCTGAACTCAGGTCCTTCTGACTCCAGGACCGGTTGCTCTATTTAATTCATGACTTAGCTGCCCCTTCTGTGGGGTTTCTTCTGATTGTGGAATTTAGAGTGGAAGGGCTCCTTAGTGACACCTTTGATTTTAGAGATAAGGAAACTGAGGCCTATAAAGGGGAGAATATTTTCTCCTAGTGCCTTGAAACAGACATACAGGATGTTCCTATAGTCTGAATACATAGGCAAAAATGCACATTTTCAAAAAATGAAATGAATGAAATTTTCAACAACATTTTATTTAATTGAAATATTAACAAATAACATCTTCAATAGGATTTCCATCACTTGTGATGCAAAGGTCGATGTGCTTTGCAAGATTCATGTGAATTTGATGCAATAACTCCACATTTCCTATGTGCCTGGACTTTAGGAACATCCTGCAGTACATAACTGAATGATTGACTGAACGAAAGACTGGGAAGAAGTATAATGTGTATACACACACACAGACACACAGACATACCTCTATACAGATATACACACATACATACATACATATATATACACATGCATATATATACATATATACATACACACATACATACATATACATATACACAAGTTTGATACAAGTCACACAGCTAGTAAATACTTAGGATTCAATCTTAGTGTCTCTGATTATGGACTCAGAGTTCTTTCCATAATATAATTGGCAGATCACAACTACAACTCCAGCCAAGCTACTATGGTCAAAAAATCCAAGCCAAAGTAATGATGAATCTTTTCATAAGTTCATAGGTGAAGAGTTGGTAGAGACCTCCAAGGTCATCTGATTCAACTCCTTCATTTTGCAGGTGAGGAAACTGAGGCCCAGAGAAGGGGAGAATTATTATAAGGTCATAGATTTAGAGCTTGAAGTGACCTTCAAGGTCATGAAGACTAACCCCTCACTTTACAGTTGAAGAAACTGAGGCCCAGAGAGGGTAAGTGACTTGCCCAAGTTCACATAGGTACTAAGTGGCAGAGACAGAATTTGAACCCAGGTCCTTGGATTCCCAACCCAGCACTTTGCACTGAACCATACTAACTTCTTTGAATTTAATGTGCCTGGTCCTTGGATAAAAAGCACACTAGTCTTCACTGGGCCTGTGCTCACAAGGATTTCCAGCTTGAGTAAAGACTTGCCAGAGCTTTTGTTCTTCTGTTATAACTTTTGAGTGATCAAATCAACCTTTGTAGAGGCATCAGAGGCATTGAATGGGAGAACCAATCAACTGGCAAGCATTTATTAAGCACATCCTGTGTACCAGGCTTTATTCAAAGTGAGGAAGTGAATAAAATCAACTCTTTTTGCCAAGTTCTCACCAAGTCAATCTAACATTGTTCAGGTCCCTGTCCTTGGTGCTGATGATACCAGAAGAAAGATGGTACACTCCTTGCCTTCAAGGAGATTATAAACTACTACCAAGAATTCTTACTGACTGTGGGCAAGCATATTAGTGGCAACCTACAAAACAGTGCTAACTGGCTGGTTTGGAGCATTGCCTCTAATAAAAATTCTAATTTTCCTGTTTCATTTGAGCAAACAGTGCTAAGTACTGGGAGGAGATGGAAAATCTCACATCCTCCTCTTGAAGAAAGAAGATAGGATGCATGAAAGACATAGCTACATTTATGAATTTATCCTTAATGACAAGTGGAAAAGAACACAGTGAAATTCAATTGGTAAGCACTTATTGTGTACATGAGACTGAAGATGTAAAACCAAAAATGGCACAGTATCTGCCCTGGAAGAGATTAGAGTATTGGGCAGGGAGGAGAATGGAAATCCCTTTTAGGTGAGGGACAATTTCCATCTTTATCTTTGTATCCCAGTGCCTCACTTAGGGCCTGGAACTTCACAAAGGCTTGTTGATCGACCAGTTGAATAACTTGAGAGCGATACAATGTACAGACATTCAGAGAGGTAGAGTAAAAGGAACCTGGAGGAAGGGGAGAATACCAACAACTGAAGCAGGGGAGAAGGACCAAGTCAGACAGTCAATAATCATTTATTAAGCACTACCAGGTGCCTGGAACCATGCTAAGCATTAGGGATGTAAAGAATGACTCAAGTACTGCTTCTGACACATATGAGTTGCATGAAACAAGTGAACTAACCTGTAAGTGCCCAAACAATTTTTTGAAGCTAAGGACAAGTGTCTGACCTCCATTGGTGAAGAGATTTTCCATTCTGGGATGTAAAAACCATCCCTCTTCACACACACAAGGAGGGGTATTATGTTAGACAGTAGAGATAGAAAGAAAAATATAAATGGTCTCTGTCCTTAAGGAACTTATATTCTACAATTTTAAAGTCTCTCTCCATGGTACAATGGAAAATGCATTAACTTTGGAGTCTATGGACTTGGTTTCAGAGGCCATTCCTAATGCTATGACTCTGGGAAAGTCATTAAATCTCACTGGGTTTCAGTTTTCTGACCTGTAAAATTATAGTATTGCACTAGATGACCTCTGAGGCCCCTCCTAGCCCCACATCTGTCATCCTATTTCCAACTATCATCCTCTAGGGCAGAGGTGTTCAACACACAACTCTACAATAGTCCTGAGTGCAGTCTGAAGCAGATTTAAACAAAATTGGGAAATATTTAACCAAATAAGTAAAGATACAATGAAAAGTACATCACATTACATTGTAAAACTAAGTCAAGATGTGACCTGCAGGGATCCTTGTATAGTAGCCCTCATTTTATATTTGAGTCATGGCTGAAGGGGACCTAGCTTCAGGCAGAGTCTACATTTGCTGCCTTGCCTCCCTCTGCCAATTCAGGTGGATCTGGGATCCCCAGAAATGGATGTGAGTGTTGTAAGGCCACAGTCTCTCACATTGGACTCCAAGGCTGGCTGGGCAGTGATATGAAATGCCCAGGACCAACCCCTGCCTCAATATCTCCATAATTGCTGGGTCTCATTATCCATATCTTGAAATCAAGGCAACTCTTTCCCTCTGAGGGTTAACCACCTCTCTGGCCAACGGGAACAGTGTCTTGGATAGGCAGGGGTCCTGCAAAATGTGCCAGGGAAGGGGTTTCAAACAGAGGCTGTCTTCAAGTGGTGTGTATCAAGGCAGTGGCAGGTGGTGGGGGCTGAGCTTGGCTAGAGAAGGGGGAGTAGCAAGAATGAAAGGAGTGGGAAGGAGCTGGAAAGCACTCAAAGGCCTTTTGTTTTGGTCCCTTGGGGCAGAGAGCACAGAGACAGCTTCAGTCTCCTGGGTTGTCCACCTGGCTCCTTTCACAGATGCCGCACCCACACATGGTGGCATTATGCAATTGCTCAGGAAGTCAGAGAAAGACTTCTTCGTACACTCCCCACTTCCCTTTCCCCCCAAGCCAAGACTCCCACGATTGGCCCACACAGTGTGAGATGAGTGGCCAAGAGAGCGGCAGCTTTTTCATCTTCTGTGAACAGTTCCAGGGGGAAGGCTCTGAGAATAGTCATCTAGGCTCATTTGGGACTTCTGAGCTTGGCCCTCTGTATTCTCTATAGGAGCAGGGAACTGGAAATATTTCTGTGCTCTGAGATTGCTATGCCAGTTCCACATAGAATCATAGGAGGCTGAGAAAGTTTTTTCCTGGAAAGCTTTGGAAATTGAAGGGGCCTCCAGTTGTATGAGTTTCAGAGGGCAAGCCAGCTTGGAGGCAGGCAGAGGGATGGACTAGAAGTCCTACTCAAGTACAGAATTCTATGGAGATGAACCACTTAAAGAACTGTGACTCCAGGCTGGGAGGGATGTCCAACACACTGGATGACAGAGTCAGGATCAGAGAAGGGTTGACAAGCTAGAGCATTAGTCCAAAATATAGTAATAATGTTAAGAACTAGCATTAAGATGGCACTTTAATATTTTTAAGGTGATTTATATATTTGATCCCTGCAACAACCCTGTGAGGCAGGTGGTGTTGTCAGAGATAAAGAAATTGAGGCTGAGAGAGGGTAAGAGGATCATACAGCTAGTGAGTGAGATATCGAGGCAGAATTTGAACTCAGGTCTTTCTGACCCCACACCTTGGGCTCTATGTACATGTAACTGAATCAAATAATACTGGTGATGATGATGGTGGTGGTGGGGATGGTGGTGGTGGTGGTGGTGGTGATAGAATTGAACGAAGGAAAATTTAAAATCTTGCACTGATATTAAAAAATGAACTGTCCAAGTCCAAGATGAGGGGAAGTGTGACTAATGAGCCATTCCTTTGAGAAAGATGTGAAGATTTTAGGGGATCGCAAACTTAATAAGTTCCAAGAGGATCATGGCAACCAAGAAAAGTGATACAGTCTCGGGCTGCAAGTTCTACCATCTTGGTTCAGACACATCTGGAGTATTTTGCTCAGTTTTGGCTTACAGTTCTTCCACATTTTAGGAAGGACATTGACAAACTTAAAAGTGTCCAGAGGAAGGCTACTAGGATGGAGGAAGGGTCTTGAGAGCATGCCATAATAAAATTGATTGGCAGAGCTAGGGATGTTGAGTCTGTCTGGAGAAGTTTTGGTGAAACAAGGGGGATAGGTGATAATTGTTTTCAAGTATTCAAAGAGGGATTAGGGGGGTCTAGAAGTGTTAAAGACAATTTTAGACTTGAAGTTTTAAACATTAGGCCTATCTCCAAGTGTAATGGGCTTCCTGAGGGAGGTGGGGACCTCTCTTCACTGATGGGCTTCCAGCAAAGCCTGGACACGATCACTTGCTGGGTATGTTGCAGACTTCTTTTCTAAGTCCCAGTTCCGTTAGATGGTTCCTGATATTCCTTCTAGCCTTGCCATTCTGTGAAGTCCAAAAGGATGTGATTCTGCTAATAAAAAGCCACTGTAGGCTACATCAAGTGAGGCCAGGAACCAGGAGGCAAACATCCTCTGGCCTGGCCAGACCACATCAGACCATCTAAACAGGAGGAGCTTGGAATCTACAGGACATTTTACAGCTGAGGAAATTGAGGTCTAGAGAGGAGGAAAGACTTGATTAAGGTCTCATAGCAAGTTAGTGACAATGCTGCGATTAGAGCCAATGTCCTCCTGACTCCTAGGATAGGGATCATTCCACTATTCCAAAACGTCAGTGACATTTCTACATTTTTTTGCCTTTTATTAAGGGGGCATTTGAATCTTACTGCCCTTCCCATCCCCATGGAGCACACTTTTATTACCCCGTCATATTCATCACTGCTTAATCTTCCATGTAGCTTTTCCATCACCTTCTTAGTTTGGGGGGATGAGAAGAGGACAGAGACTCCAAGATGACCTTGAATGATTGCCCTCTATATCTACTCAGTAATCCTCAGAATGATTTCATGAAATAGTAAACCCCCAAGGGCAATGAGACCCAGTAGAGAGACTGCGCTGGAGTAAGTTGTGGCTGGGTTCTAGCAGTAGAGCCAACCATCAACTTGCTTTGTGTTATCGAGCAAGTTTCTTCCCTTTCTTGTACCTTAGTTTCCTCTACTATACAATGAGGGTGTTGGAATAGACCTCTGTTGACCCTCACAGCTCTGATATTCTGTGTACTAGTTCCCTCTCACCTCTGACATTCCATATTCTAGACTCCCTCCCAGAGTGAACATTCTCTGTCCCAAGGTTCCTTCTAACTATATCATCCTATGCTCTAAAGTCCCCCCCCCATCCCTCAATATCCACTCCCTTCTGCCATCCCAGATCTGACATCCTCTGTTCTAAGAGTCATGCCAGCTTTAACATTCTATGTTCTAAGTCCTTTGCAAGCTCTGACATTCCACATTCTAGAATCCCTCCCAGATTGGAAATTCTCTGTTCCAAGGTCTCTCCTAGCTCTGATATTCTGTGTTCTCAGGCTCCTCCCAGCTCTGACATTCTCTCTTCTAAAAGTCCTCATAGTTCTCAGGTTCTATGAGTGCATGATACTGTATGTCTCACATTGTGATAAATGCTAGGGATGTAATAATGAGTGAGCCATGATTCTTGCCCACAAAATGACCAACAACCTAACTGGGAGAGCGGACATAGAAATAGATAAGAGTATGAAGCAGCCTCCACTATGTCCAGGGAGGAATACAGACAAAAGCCCAAACCTAGGGAATGGCATCCCACCAGGTCCCTGATTCTTTCTATTTTCATGTGGATTCCATCTTAAAGGGCACACCTGTCACTCTTAATCCTGATTTTCCACTCCCCAGACATTAACAGACCCCTCATTACTCTCTTGAACACAAGCATTTCGTCAGTCTTTGCTTTAACAAAGCATGAAATGAATCACGAGATGGGGCAATTCCATAATGAGGTGTTAGAAAGATATCCTAATTATGAAAAGGTTGAATGCTGACCTTAGGCAAGCCAGTGGGGCATGGAGCCAAGGCTCAGATATAAACCAACAGAGCGAAGGTTCCATTAACTGGGATCCCTGAGGCGAAAAATAGGGAGCCGTGCCAAGGAACACCTCACCGGCTGGATTCAGCACCTTTAAATAAAGACTTGAGGTACTGTAGAAAGCCTAGCTGTCTGGGAGGCAGACGCTTCCATCCTAGCCTTGCAGCTCATTCACTGTGTGACCTTGGGTAAGTCCTTTCCTAGGCCTCAGTTTCTCCATTTATAAATTGAGCAGATTGGGATAGATGAGGGGCAGGGGGACCTGTAGCCACATGTGGTCTTGAGGCCACAGTTTCCTCACCACTAGTAGAAGATAATCTTTAAGTTCCATTTCAGCTATAACATTGTATTCATTCATTTCAATCATGTCCAACTCCTCATGACCCAATTTGGAGTTTCCTTGGCAAAGATACTAGAGTAGTTTGCCATTTCCTTCTCCAGCTCATTTTACAGATGAGAAAACTGAGGAAAACAGGATTAAGTGACTTGCTGAGGGTCATACAGCTAGTAAGTGTTTGGGTCAGATTTGAACTCAGGTCCTTCTAACTCCAGACCCGGTGCTCTATCCATCATGCCACCTAGATGCCCTTCTAATACTGTTTGATTGACCCTATAGACACACCAATAGATGACTGAAGTAGGAAGGAAAGGTCCTTGAATGATTCTCTGACCTTACCCCCAATCAGGAAGTTTGTACCATGCAGAAGAGGAGGACCTCCAGTTCTTGAATACTTCCAGTGACAGAGAACTCAGTATCTCAACAAAACAACTTGCTTCATTGATACAATAATTCCATCATTAAAAAATTCTGCCTTAATTTATTCTTCCTTAATTCCATAATGCTAAGGGATTACGGACATCATAATATAATTTATATCATAACATTTTTCTACTGCTTCATAGCTGCAAAGATGGATTTAGTCAAGAGGATTAATAAACGTCAATCAAGAAGCTGTGTGGCTTTGGACAACTCACTTAACCTCTCCTGTCCTCAGTGTCCTTATCTGTAAAATGAGAGGTTCACCCAAGGCACCCTAAGGTCCCTCCTAGCTCTAGCTCCGTTATTCTATTAATCAGGTGATCTCCAGCAAATCACAACCTCCTTGTCCTCATCTGTAAAATGAAGGGGTTGGGCTCAGTATCCTCTTGAGGTCTTGCAGCTCCAGCTCTATGATCTTAGGATCCTAAGCATTTATTAGACGCTTACAGTGTACCAGCTAACCCCTGCCCTCGTCGAGTTTCCATTCTAATGGCAGTAGCTGTCATTTATGTAGTGTTTTCTGTGTTACAATCCTTTCTCACTTGTTCCTTACAACAGTTCTAGGCTGCAGGTATTCTTATTTTCATTTTACACACGAGGAGGCTGAGGCCCCAAGTGCCTTGTCCAAGTCCAGAGATGTGGCAGGGAGCAGGGGTAGTATTTGAAGCCAGGCCCTCCAACTCCACATGCAGCATTACTTCTCCTCTATCACACGGAGTGGCACTGGATCAGACAGATAGCAGCTGAGCAGAGACTAGACTTGGTAACTAAGTAAGTTGTTGTTTTGTGTTTATTCAGACTCTTTGTGACCCCATTTGAGGTTTTCTTGGCAAAGACATTGGAGTGGTTTGCCATTTCCTGCTCTAGCTCATTTTACAGATAAAGAAACTGAGGCAAACAGGGTTAAGTGACTTGTCCAGGGTCACACAGGTAATAAGTATCTGAGGCCAGATTTGAATTCAGGTGCTCTTAACTCCAGGGCTGGCCACTCTATCCACATTCTATTCACTGCACCACCCAGCTGGTGGAGTGGTGGAGATGGATTGAAACATAGCTCTGCTGGTTCCAAGTGGATCACTTGTTGTTATCCCAGTGCTGTCACTCCTGTGCAGGCAGAAGGAAGCCTTCCCATTTTCCTCTGGCCCCTTTAGTCTTTCTTAGACTGGACCCTCTCAAATTTACTGTCCCACATAGTCTAGAAAAACTTTGGTCATTTATTGGGTCTAATCTTTCTTTGTCTGCCTATGCCCCTGCTATTTCCCTTCCTCCAGCCTGGAACCCCTTCTCCCAAGCTGTCTCTTCCCAGAACCCCCCTTGTATTTGGGTCTTCTATACATAGCACCTCCTTGGTTACTGTCTTCTGCTCATGTCACCAGACTGTAATAATGGGCACTTAAAGCTTTGCAGAGCACTTCATAAATATTTTCTCATTCTATCCTCAAAATCTCCTTAGTAGGTAGATGATATTATGACCACCATTTTGAAGATGAGGAAACTGAGGCAGACAAAAGGAAAGTGCTTGCCCAGTGCTCATTATACAGCTGAGGTAGGTTTTGAATTCAGGTCTTCCCAACTCCTGCTGTCTTTTACCTATAATAACAATCAATCAATAAACATTTATTAAGCATCTACTATGTGTCAGGCACTGTGTTAAGCACTGGGGATAAAAAGAGGCAAAAGACAGCACCTGCCCTGAAGGAGCTTACAATCTAATGGAGGAAACAACAAGGAAACATATATCCAAAGCAAGCTCTATACAGGATCCACAGGAAATAATTAACAGAGGGAAGGGAGAGGAGTTAAAAGGGGTCAGGGAAGGCTTCTTATGGAAGGGAGGATTTTAGTAAGGACTTACAGGAAGCTGGGATGTCAACTTGAAGGAGGGAGAGCATTCCCCAGTATGGGGGACAGCCAAGGAAAATGCCTGGAGCTGAGAGGTGAAGGATCTTGTCTGTGAAACAGCTAGGAGGACAGTGTCATTGGACTGAAGAGTATGTGTCAGGGGTAAGACAACTGGAAAGGTAAGGGGGGGGCTGGGTTATGAAGGGCTTTGAATGCCAAACAAGAGCTTTTTGTATTTGATCCTGGAAGAGACAGGGAGCCTCTGGAGTGTACTGAGTAGGGGTAGACGGGTAGAACCTGTGCCTTAGGAAACTCACTTAGAGAATGGACTGGAGTGGAGAGGAGCTTGAGGCAGGCAGACCCATCAGCAGATATTGCAGTAATCACAGTGATAGGAGTCTGCCCTGGGGGGTTGGGGCAGAGGGGTGGCAGTGTCGAAGGAGAGAAGGGACATTTTCAAGAACTGGTACAGAGATGAAATTGACAGTTCTTGGCACCATCTTGGATCTGGGAGCTGAGAGGGAGTGAGGAGTCCAGGATGACTTCTAGGCTGTGAGCCTGAGGGATGGGAAGATAGTGGTGCCCTCAACAGTCGTAGGGAAGGTAAGAGTGGGATGGGTTTAGGGGAAAAGATCGTGAGTTCCGTTTTGGATATGTTGATCTTATAATGTCTGCCAGACATCCGGTTCAAGATGTCTGAATGGCAGCTGGAGATGTGAGGGTGGATGTTAGCAGAGAGACTGGGGCAGGATGGCTTGATTTGAGAATCATTAGCATAGAGATGGTCATTAAATCCATGGGAGTGGAAGAGATCACCAAGTGAATTAGCATAGAGGGAGAAGAGAAGAGGGCACAGGACAGACCCTCGAAGGACACCTATGGTTAGAGGTTGTGATCTGGGGGAGGATCTAGCAAAGGAGACAGAGGAGCAGTGGTCAGAGAGGGAGGAGGAGAACCAGGATAGCCATGTGGTGTCCTGAAAACCTAGAGAGAAAAGAGTGTCAAGGAGAGAGTGATCAGCAGTGTCAATGACTACAGAGAGATCAAGGGGAAGGAGGATTGCTAGCATTTATACAGTGCTTTAAGCTTTACAAACATTTTACATGAATTATCCTATTTGATCCTTATAACAATCCTGGGAGGTAGGTGCTACTATCATCCCCATTTTACAGAGGAGAAAACTAACAGACAGAAGTGAAATTACTTGCTCGGAGTCACACAGTTGTCAATTACATATCTAGAATCAAAACCCAAGTGGTCAGGGTTCAGAGCCCTTCCCAGGCTCAACAAGTTGAGATGAGAAGAAAGGGTACTCTGGGCAGAGGCACAGCATGAGCAAAGGTGCAGAGGCAGGACAGCTGAAATCTTACTACCTCCTCTTCATTAGACCAACCCTTTTCTTCAGCTTTCCCTTCCACCCACGCTTTTTACACAGTGATCAGGATGCACTGAGCACAGCACAAGGCTATTAGTGGCATAAGCTATACAATATTGATCTATCCCAGCAAACTCTATTCCTTTCAACCAAGTGGAGGGAATATTAATAGAGGGCTCTGAATAACAGGCCAACAGCCTCACTATTCAGGGTCTAAGATGTGATGGCATGTCCTGCTTTATTAGTCGGATGATGAGACCATGTTTCATCATTTTTTTTGGCCGGAGGCTGGGCAGCTTTGATATCAAAATGTGATTGAGAGGAAGCCCAGCTACATAAGGAGGAAATGAAAAATAAGGTAGAATTAGGGGTCTGGCAGATTGGAGACTGAAGTTAGCTTTAATTTTCCTGATCCACAAAGCAAAGGTGATAGATGATTGAAGGCAAACACACACTCACACGCACTCATGTGCTCGTGTACACACACACACACACACACACACACACACACACACACACTGTGTTTGAATGCTGACTTACTGGAAGCCTTGTGAAAGTTAGGGGGTAGGAGAGAGGGAGGAGGAGACCCTTGGACTGCTCCTCCCACCCCTCCCTTCCACTTCTATGTCCCAGTTCACCCTCCTTTAGTGAGGTGGGCTCCAGGGATATCTCCAGTGGGGTGAGGGGCCCAGGGCTCTCTATAGGGTCCATATGGGGCCAGGAGCCATCATCAGAGGGTATGTCAGCTCCAGGGCCACCACTGAGGAGTGTGATTCCCAGAGATGTCCCCAGTGAAGTAGAGGGTGGGCCAAGAATGTCCCCAGCAGGGCGAGGGACCAGGAGTTGGACCGAATGAAATGCCAAACGCAGGGCCACCTCTGAGGGATTCAGGACATAAGATTAGTCCCATTGTAGGCAAGGAGGGGGAATGGAACCAGCATTTATCAAATACCTACAATGTGCCAGGCGCTGTGCTAAATGCCTTGCCAATATTATCTCATTTGATCCTCATGGAAACCCTGGGATGTAGGTGCTGTTATGATCCCCATTTTATAGTTGAGAAAACTGAGTTAGGTATAGGTGACTTGCCCAAGGACACGCAGGTGGTCATTGCCTGAGGCCATATTTCAACTCAAATCTTCTGACTCTAGTCTTACTCGGAGCCCTGCACCACCAAAGGGCCATTCCATAGACCTCAACATGTTTATCTAGGCTAGGGGATGGGTCAAAATGAACACAAAATTTTGAAGGGAAAGCAAGCTCAAAGCCCAAGAAACAAGATGAAGTGGTGTGAGGGGTGGAGTGTTGAGGGAAAGGATGGGGCAGAGTCCTCTCCTGGCCATGGGCTGATTTATAGATATGACTTTCCTACCATTAACCAGTAGAGTACCTTCACTGGAGGAGGAGTATAGCTCTTACCCCACCCCCCTTCCCACTGCCACCCTCAGTCACTGCCTATTCACCAGTGGCCCTGAGTCTTTAAGCCTCCTCCCAAAATGCAAAGACCAACTAGGAAACAGGGCTTGGTGTGCTTGCCTTGATCAGCTCCCCGGGGGGAAAGCTTTGCTTGGAGACTACACATGAGAACATCAATTTAAAAAAATCACTTACAGAACTTCATAGTCCTTCCCAAAGGAGAATAGGGGGCAGAACCTGAGTCATGGGAGGAAGCTGCAGAGAGGCCACTAGTCCAGATGTCCAGGGAGCTGTCCAGGAGTGGGAGGTGCTGTCTGGGAAGGTAGTGAGCTCCTCTACCCTGAAGGGCTTCAAGCAGAGACTGGATGGATGACCACTTATTGGGGAAGGATTCCTGTTCAGGTCCAGGTTGGACCAACTGGCCCTTGAGGTCCCTTTCCAACTCTGAGATCCAGTGAGGGCCACAAATAATACAACACGGAAACAGATCATGGGTTCATTTGGGAAAAAGGGAGAGAGCAGTGACATAGAAGGTAATCCAGAGAGACTTTCTAGAAAAGATGGGCTCTAATTCCTGGAGGAAGCCAGGGATCCTTGGAGGGAGAGTATTCCAGGCATGGAGAAGATGACAAGGTAGAGGAATAGAAATAAAGTGCCTCTTTTAGTCCCTACTACCTGTGTGACCTTAGAATTTTATCTCTGTGTGCCTCAGTTTCTCCATCTATAAAATGGGGGGTGGTTAGATGACATCTAAGGTCCCTACCTCATCTAAATCTCTGATCCTGAATACTGATCCCCTCTAATGCTAATGCCTTCTCTTTGCTCATTATCAACAACTTATCTTGTCTGTACTTTATTTGTATGTCATTTCCCTCATTAGATCATGAGCTCGTTGAGGGCAGGGCTCATCTTCTTCCTTTCTTTGTATCCTTAGCCCTTAGCACAGTGCCTGGCACATAGTAGGTGCTTAATAATTGCTTGTTGACTTGACTTGACCCTAAGGGAAGGAAGCAGGTATTCAGAGCAGGCAAGCCAGAATGGGTTCCAAACCAAGCTCTACATCGACCTCTTTAGAGATTCAGACTGAACCGGACGGCACACGAGTGATATGCCAGGCTATGAGGTCCAACCAAAACACTTCCTACTGATGGAAATATCCAAAGGGCAGACACATGGAAGATGAGCTATGGTTATTATTGACCAACCATAATAGTGATGATAGCATTTATTAAGCACCTGCACTGTGCTCTTTATTCAGTCCTTTCAGTCATGTCCGACATTTTGTCATCCTATTTTGGAATTTTCTTGGCAAAGATACGGGAGCAGTTTGCCATTTCCTTCTCCAGCTCATTTGACAGATGAGGAAACTGAGGCAAACAGGGTGAAGTGACTTGCCCAGGGTCATGCAGCTAATAAGTGTCTGAGGCTGGATTTGAACTCGGGAAGAGGAGTCTTCCTGACTCCAAGCCCAGCTCTGTGCACTATGGCACCCCCTAGCTAATATCATCTCATTTGGTCCTCACAACCACCCTGGGAGGTAGGTTCTAGTATTACCTCCATTTTACAGTGAGGAAATTCAGGCAGACAGAGGTTAAGTGACTTGCCCAGGGTCACACAGCTAGTAAGTGTCTGAGGTCAGATTTGACTTCACATCTTTCTTACTCCTAGCCCAGTGCTCTAACCACTGAGAAACCTAGCTACCTTTAGACTTTGTCTGAACCTGGAGTGCAGAAGTGCTTGGTGGGGAGGGGAGGGATGCCAAATGAGAATGAAGCTGTCCTGGAATTAAAGGATCTTAGAATTGGAAGGGACTCTGGAGAGGCAGTGTGGTACAGTGCTGTTATCGGAACCAGAGAGGCTGGATTCAAATCCTGACTCTTCCATTTAATATCTTATGTGATCTTGAGAAAGTTAATTCTTCTTTCCTCTGTAACATGAAGTGGTTGGAGTGGATGCTGCCGAATTCCCTCCCAGCTCTACCGCCATGATCCTCCCACTAGCTTTCCACCAAGGCGCTGTCCAAATCTAACAACAATCTCAGCTCCAAATCTTCCTTAACTTTTGAAGGAACAAGATGGTCTTTTGGAGGTAGGCCAGTCATCAGGGGCTGCTGCCCACTCTAGGACATTAGTCTTTCTTAAAGTAAATGTCCCAGGTCACTTTGAAACTACCCCCTTTGTTGTTTCTTAAAGCAAAATAGTATTCCATTTTATTCATATCTCATAACTGTTCATCCTGATTATACATATTCGTTACAAGGGTTTTTTTCTTGTGGTGGTGGTGGGGGGGATGATGCATGTGAGAGAAAAAGTTTGTTAATTAAAAAATTAATTAAAAACCTCAAACACATAAAAAACCAAATGTCATTGCATGTTATGGCCCATTCTTCTCCTAACCTTATCTACCAGCTTTGCTGGGTCTAGAGGATATGCCAAAAGCAAGAAGGGTTTTTTTAAGGGAAATTGCATTGGAATTAAATCAGTAACTTGAGAAAGGTGCCAGAGTCATTGAATCTGGCTTGGAACCACAGCTCTTTGTTCTGGACAGAGGCTCAGCTTGCTGTGGCCCACGCTGACCTCATCTGGGAGCCCTTCTTCTGTATGTCAGACTGGCCGAGAGACCAGGGAACACGATAGATTTGCTGGGGACCCTGGGCTGTGAAACCCTGAGAGGGGCTGGCCAAGCTAGGGGAGAGTTTTCCTGCTCCTTCCCAGGTAACATCACTGCCCAAATCTAACCTAATATTACCAGTCTTACAATTGAGAAACAATGAGGTCTATACCACGAAAGAGTGAAAAAGCATTTATTAAGTGTTTACTGTGTACCAAACACTTTGTTAAGTGCTGGGGATGCAAGGAAAGACAAAAAAGATTCCCTGATTATATACATATATATGTATACACACACACATAGAGAGACAGAGACAGAGATCAGAGAGAGAGAGAGAGAGAGAGAGAGAGAGAGAGAGAGAGAGAGAGAGAGATGGACAGACATAGACAGAGATAGATGAATGGCAATCTGAGATAAGAAGGTACTAGCATCTGGGAAGGGGACAAGTACTTTGCAACTCCAAATTTCTTGTTCTGTGAACCTTCATTCACAGCCTGAATCCTTAGTGCTTCTTCCTTCACCAGGGACTCTCTCTTCCCTTACAGACTCAAAGATTTATTGACTCGGCTCATAGGACCACCATAGTGAAGGGAGAAAGGATTGTGTGGTCATCCAGTCTAATAAGTGACTCATCCAAGGCCACACAGTTGGTAAGTATCAGAAGCAAGTCCTCTAAACCTGCAGCTCTTTCTACTATATCCCAACAATTCTTTCCTAATTGCTGTTGGATACTGGTATTAATGCACCAGGGGGATCCACAGACCACTGCACAGCCTGCTAATGCATGCCCTCCCTCTCACACTGAATTCCTCCACACCTACTGAGGCTGTCGATGCCAGCCTCCTCACACCCAAGACTTCCTCAGCCTCCATACACACTTATTCCCATAGTCCACTCTCTCACTCACTTGCCAGGGCTCCACAGTCCCGGATGCTTCGTCATTCTCTATCCTCCACACAGACTCTGTCTTTCTAAACCACTCTATGGGAGGCTAACCTTCTCCCAGCTTCCACTGGGGGACTGTCTTCCACCAAGATGTCTCTAATACCAGAACCCAGAGTCCACTTTGGTGGGTTTTAAATCAGTCCAGGGACTCGTTTGTAATTTCAGGCACTTATATTGATGACTCTTTATCCACAGGAGCAGAGTGCTCTCCCCTCTGCTGGCGTTTTCTGACTCAGACACTACACAGCAAGCTTCCTCTGGCTGGACTTGACCCTTGCCTGCATAATTTATGATGCCAACTCAATACTTTGAGTCAAGGGGAATCCCTACAAAAACTCCTTTCTCTGGAAGGCCCACTTCCGCTGCTGCCCTATGCCCTGTGGGGCCATTCCACATATCAGATGTTAGAGAAGATACTGCCTTTCACTCTTTTCTTATCCAGGGTTGTTACTGTTTTCAGCTATTTCTGACTGTTGTCTGAGTCTTCATGACCCCATTTGGGTTTTCTTGGCAAAGATACTGCAGTGGTTTTCTGTTTCCTTCTCCAGCTTATTTTACAGATGAGGAAACTGAGGCAAGCAGGGTGAAGTGACTTGCCCAGGGTCACATAGCTAGTCAGTGTCTGAGGTCATATTTGAACCCAGGTCTTTCTGATTTCAGGTCTGATGATCTATCCACTGTGCCACCTAGCCACCCTTATCCAGAGCACAACAACCTCCCACCCCAAGCAACCAAAAACCAAAAATGACTAAGCTCTGTAACCATCACTGAATTTGGAGTCAGAGGACCTGGGTTCAAATCCCACTTATCACTTAGTATCTGTGTGATCTTGTTTGCTTGTTGTCTTCCCCGTTAAACTGTGAGCTCCTTGAGGGCAGGGACTGCAGTAGCCTTTCTTTGTGTCCCCAGAATTTGGCACAGTATCTGACACATAGTAGGTCCTTAAGAAATGCTTATTGGCTGACTGGCCTTAGACAAACTACTTTACCTCCATGGTTTTCAGTTTCCCTCTTTGTAAAAAAAAGTGAGAGGTTGGAATAAATAACTCTTTTAGCTCTAAATCTGTCACCCTATATTCTTAGGGACCTTGTCTCATGGGATACATTTCTCGGCCCTTGTTTATTTTTTTCTCCTCTTCTTGAGATCACCACCAGACCAACACTGAAAGACTTGTTCCTATGCATATCATCCCCAATCCCTGGAATTTTGGCCCCCGGATCTCATGCTACTCTAAAAGGGCTGATCTATTTCATCTTGGCATCCAATATTTACTGGAAACCAACCAATCATTCAACAGACATTTATTAAATGCCTAGGCTATGCCAGGGAGATATGAAGACAAAAGGGAAATGATCCGGGACCTCCAGGAAGCCACAATTCCATCCCGGGGAGCCCTGGTCAGAATAGTCGGGAAGCAGGAGATATAGCTGGGTGTCTCTGTCCTTCCTATAGAGCCCATCGGCACAGAATGCCAAGAGATCAGGATGAAGGCCCCCAGGGTATTGGCCTCCCTTTGCCTCCCTACCCCAGAAGAGTGGAGTACATGGGCAAAAAGTGGGAGGCATGTAGGACGTGGAGATAGAGGCATGGACGGGTCAGGACGTACATGGAGGGAAGGAGTCATCCTTTACCCAGTGAGTTCACAGACCTGTGGAAGGGCAGAAAGCAGCTTTCACACTGGGAGGATTCAAAGCTGAGTTCCACAATGATAAGCCCCCAACACTGCCTAACTCCTTAATGAAAATGAGACATGGATGGTTCTCATTCAGACCTAGGAGGGGCCTCAGAGCAGGGGATGTCACAGATGGGAGGGGTCTGAGAACAAGGAATGTCAGAGTTGGGAGGGGCCTTAGAACAGGGGATGTCAGAGCTAGGAGGTGCCTTAGAAGAGGGGATGTCAGAGCTGAAAGGGGCCTGAGAACATAAAATATTCTATCTTAAAGATTATTGAATTCTCTCTATTCAGGAATAGAACTGAACTCTGGAAATCCTTCTTATCTTCTTGTCATTTTTATTGCACACAACATAACAAATTTAGGGTTAAAGCTCAGGAATCTCATTTGAGGCAGGCTAACTGGGCACAGGCAATCTAAAAGCCTCAAATAGCCTTTCTTAGGCTTCTTAGGATCATCTTATGAGGGGTGGCAGAGGGAGGAGGCAGGGAGCGAGGAAGAGAGAGGGAGAGAGAGAGAGGAGAGAGAGAGAGAGAGAGAGAGAGAGAGAGGGAGGAGGGAGAGGGAGAGAGAGTGACAGAGAGAGAGAAAAGAAGGAGAGAGAGAGCACTCCTCAAATAGCATTTCTGCATTTCTCTTTTTGGGGAATACGTAATCGTCTCAATTAAAACACAGACCAGAATATTTAATGCCATGGAAATTGATTTCGTTGCTATTTAAATAATTTCCCCTCCGAGAGATCAGGTTTTGCTTGGCCTAATTTGGCTGAGTAGTCATTTCCTTCCCCTCTCAGAATTCACGTCTGCTGCCACCCCGAGTCCTGGCTTACAGAAGGCAGTTTCGCATCCCCAGCAGTTCTGAAATCCTTCCAGGGAATAGAGAAGGGAAGAAGCCTGAACCAGGATCACCCTGGCTAGGAGGCAGTATGTGGGTGTAGGGAGGAGGCTCCACTGTGTTGCCCCTCCCTACCCCAGGCACAGCTCCTGGACACATAGTAGGCACTAAGCTTTCGGACTTGATTTCCATCAGCAGGCTCAGTAAAAGCCCACTCAGACCACCGGATGGTACAATCAGAAGTGAGTACTCTGGGGATTAGCAAGTTCTCCACGGAAGAGATCCTGCCCCTTGCTAGGGCCGTCTCTTAGTTCTCTTAACATTGCCCAGGTCCTAGTAGATCACAGTGGGCTTCCACTGGTTATCTCTTCTATATACTTCTATATACTTACATATATACATGTTATTTCCCCTAATGGAAAATAATCTCCCTGAGGGAAGTGACTGTTTCATTTTTGTCTTTGATTTCCAGAGCCTGGCATAGTTCCTGGTATGTAGACCCAGATGGCTCTAGAGGAGAAAGTGAGGCTGGTGACTTTGCACAGCCCTCCCTCACTCAAATCAAAGTAAACTGCAAGTCATGGCATCATTTCCCTGATGTTGTGGTCCTCTTTGAGAATGAAGGACAAACACAAGTAGGTGCTTAGCAAGTGCTGCTAAATTGATTGATTGTTCCCTTGTGTGCCTGGCACACCTACATCCCTTTCTAATTGTAAACCTCTCTGATGAAATGTTCCCACACAATTCTTCATTGGAAATTCACTCTCACTCTGTGCCTCCCCATTGTCTTTTAGGTGGCCCACAATTTGAATCCTTCAGAGGCTCATGTATTCTGTGACCTCATACACAACATGACTAGAAAAATGCTGAGGTTACAATTGTGAGTCTTCACTCCCGAAGAAGTTGTGTGGTGGCATAACCTAGGTTCAAATCCTGACTCAGACAGTTATCAGTTATGTGACCCTGAGCAACGACCTCCTATTCTCATGACTTAGTTTCTTATTCTATAAAATGAGGTATTCAGATTTGATGTTCTCTATGGTCCCTTTCAGTTCTAAATCTAATGAGTACACAGTGTGGCTTGCTAGTGGGATGGAAGCAGGCACATAGTAGGAGCTTAACAAGCCATAGGCTCATAGATTTAGAAAGAGAAGGGACTTCGTCTTGCCCCAACAAAACATCCCTGGCCATTTGTATCCTGACAAGGATTTCTCTTTCTGGGGATCTCTTTGTTTAGATCACAAACAACCCTGCCCCACCTCCATTCTCCAGGCTATATTGTTTCTTCTACCATGTCTTGCATGTGTTGGGTCATGGGTTTTCATAACTCCATGTTTCTTCCAGGAGCCTTGATGGCACATGTTATTTGTATTACATTTTGGTGACCTTCTGGGCCCTCTTTTCACCCATTCTGGGTTTGCCATCTATAGCCTGGGATCCTGCCAAGTATCCAGAATTGCAACGACCTTGGTCTTGGCCTTTTTGTTAGCAGTTTTTCCATTCCACTCAACAAACAATTACTAAATACCTAGTGTGTGCAAGATGTGTGTGTTTTAGGGGAAAGTTGGGGTCCCTAAAGCTGGACTTCTTAACTTCTATGGTTAGTAAACTTTTGAAAATATTTTGATAACTATATTTCAATATAATTGGCTTCCTTTAGTATACAATAGATTTAATTTTATGTATTTAAAACATTCTGACAAAGGGTCCATAGGCTTCACCAGTCAATCAATCAATCAACCAGAATTTATTAAGTACCTATTATGTGTCAGGCACTGCATTGAGTCTTAGGGAAGAAAGGCGGAAAACCACTCCCTGCTCTCAAAGGTCTCACATGAATCCCTGCACTTGTGGGATTGCAAATTTTCCAAAAGCAGTTGTCTGCTTTCTTCTTCCCGTTTAATTCTGAGTCTAACACATTGTCCATTTGCAGTGTTTGGCCAAGATTTCTCTCTCTATAATAATATTAGCTACCATTTATACAGGTTTAAAGTTTGCCATGTGCTTTGCCTATGCAAACTCCTCCATTTCTGTGCCTAATTCTGAATGTCTCTCTCATTGACCTCCAGACTCCTTAAAGGCAGGGACTGCCTTTCTCTGTCTCCCCAAAGGTCAGCTTAGATTTTGTTACTTAATAAATGCTTACTGACTTACAAATCAATGCATCCATGTCTGTATGTGTAGCTGTATAATAATAATAATAGCTCTTACACATGTGCATATAGCATTACTCTGGATGTTATATATATATATATATATATATATATATATATATATGCATATGCATATGTATTTTTTACTTTAAGGTTTTCAAATTACTTTACAAATATTTCACAACCACCCAGGCAGTTGGGTGCTATTATCATTAACGTTTCATGAATGAAGAAACTGAAGTTCAAATAAGTTGCCTATGGTCACACAATTAGTAAATGAATAAGGCCATATCTGAATGCAAGTTGTACTCGGGCAGCTAGGTGGTGCCATGGTGCATAGAGTACAGGCCTGGAGTCAGGAAACTTCCTGAGTTCAAATCTGGCCTCAGATGCTGTCTGTGTGACTCCGGGCAAGTCACTTAACTGTAAAATGAGGTAGAGAATTCTTTGGAATTCTTTGCCAAGAAACCCCAAATAAAGTCTTGGAGAATCAAACACAACTGAAAAATGGCTGAATAAGAACTTCTGACTCCAGGTTATATACTCTATCCACTTAGTTGTTCTGTTAGGCAAAGAATAGGCATGACGATATTGGAAAAATCTCCTAATTTTTACAGATCAATAGAAATGATATCTATATTTACATATTTATATTTTTACAGATATTTACATATCCATACTGGTATCTATGTCTATATCTATCTGTCTATCTATCTATCTATCTATCCATCTATCTATAACGTCCCAATGGACATGCTCTATAGGTCATCCATTTCATTGCTTATCATAATCTAGAAAATAAATACCTTTTATAGTATCAATATCCTTCCAGTGATATTGTTAAAGCCGTGAGCCATAGAACATCTTAGTCTCTGAAAAATTAAAAGAGACTACCACTTAAAGGGTGATGGGGACATGCATGGTGGGTCCAAGAAGGCTGCGACACAGAGCTAATAAGGGGCCACAAAGAACAGTCTAATAAAAGATGTTGTCAAAGAAATGCAGAATCAAAAATATAATATGGTTTTGTCTTGGAGTGAGAGCGAGGGATAACTGTGGAAGGCTTCCTGTACATTGGTTGGCCCCCTAGTGGTGAAATTATGTAGGGGCAGGGACAAGAGCCGAACAAGGTAGTGGGCAGGGATATGTTGCAATATGCATCTTGAAAGGACTATGGGCATTGATAGGATCACAGTTTCATTTGGGTATTTGAGAGCATATGCAAGTCACTGTGTTGGGTTCCCCCATTCCCCCCACCCTGTCAGGTTGCTGGCTTCCTATCCTAGGATTGGGAAGGGTCTCCAATGATCAGTCACCTCCATCTCTGAGTAGTAACTCCAGCCAGATCAACTCAGAAAAATAAGTCTCTTCTACCAGCAGCAGCAGCAGCAACAGCAGCAGCAGCAACACCAACAACACTTCCCCTTAAATAGTGATCAGTATTTAGGAGTGGGATGGTGGGAACCATCCCGAGGATCATTTGAGAAGTGCATTACACAGTCAAAGATCTGGACTCAAATCTCCCATCTGCCATAAACTCTGCAACCTTTGGCATATTAATTCATCTCTCTTTCTGCCTCAGTTTCCTCTTCTGTAGAATGGAGATGGTAACCCTGCTGGAAGCTCCCTTGTGGGGTCAGTATTTGTGCCAAATGAGACAGCGTATGTAAAAAACCAGCAACAACCACAAAGCACCATTTTGCTGTGTTCAACAAACCCCATCTCAGGGATTAATCAAGGCAGTCTGCATCAGTTACATGTTAAATGCAAACCCATTGGGCAAAGAACAGGAATGTCAATACAGGCACAATCTCCTAATTTGCAGATGATGATGGATTAGTTGGTTGAAGGATTTTAGGAGTCATGGGAATATTTAATGTATTCTTTGCTCTCTAGTACTTTAACCAATTAATTCTCAGGTATTTCTTGGGAATCTGCTAAGTGCCCAGCCCACATGCTAGGCAGTTTGGGGGTTACAAGGACTTCTTAGATCCAGCAATAACCCTTGGATGTGTTGGAATGAGAGCATGAGGTAACTGATGAAGAGCCTCTGTCTTCTATATCCCTGCCATGGCAGCTGGAATCAAGGAAGGCTTCCTGCGCATTAGGAGGCTTTCCAGTACAGAAATTATGCAATGTCATAAGAATTGCCCAAGATTGCAGGCAGAGATGAGTTACAGTCTATCTCTTGTAGGGACCATGGGATTTTGATGTTGATGGTTCATTTAAGTATTTGGGAGCATGCGCAAGTCAAAATGTTTAGGTACTGAGTGCTTCATCACTTTAGGTATTCAGGTAAGGATTAAATATCCACCTGTTGGGGGTATACTATGGAGGAATTCCTGCTTTGGGATGTGGCTAGATTAGATGATTCCTGAGATTGTACTCACTCTGAGACAGTGGAAGAGCTCAGTCTCTTTGATAGCATGGAACTAATTTAATTAAATTCAACTCCCTTCTGTCACCCCACTCCCCTCCCATCCCCTTTTCCCTTCCCCTCTTGTAGGGCAAGCAAATTTGTAATTCAAACTCTTGTGAAAACCAATGCTGAAAACTAAATACGTTAAATAAATAAATAAATGAAAATTCAACTCAACAAGCATTTATTAAGCACCTACTATGTGCCAAGGGCTATGCTTGGCACCATGGATAGAAGACAAAAATGAAGACAGTCTGTGCCCTCAAGAAGCTTACATTCTATTGGATTCAATCTGTCCCAAATCAATCCAATGACCATTTCTTAAGCATGCCTATCTACCTGCAGAGCACTGTGATACAAGGCCCTATGAGTACAAAAGGAAACAGTGCTGCCCTCAAGGAGTTCATATTCTATTGGACTGAATTCAGTTCATTGGGGTTTAGGCTCTATACAGGGCTGAGAGGCAGTGATGAGGCAAGAAACAGTCTCCCATGGTGGCTATAAAGCTGGCCTTGAAGCCCCACCAGGAAGCTTTTGCCACATAGTAGGTATAGAATGGGGCAAATCCTTCGCCTCTTACAACCTCAGGAACCCTGTGTGCTTAGATACATGTTTGTTGCTTAGTCATTTTCTGTGTCCAACACTTGGTGACCCCATTTGGGGTTTTCTTGGCAAAAATAATGGACTGGTTTTCCATTTACTTCTCCAGCTCGTTTTATAGATGAAGAAACTGAGGGTTAAATGACTTGCCCAGGGACACACAGCTAGTAAGCATCTGAGGTCAGATTTGAACTCAGGTCTCCCTGACTCCAGGCTGCTGTGCCACCGAATTGCCCATGGTTAGATACATATAAAGCCAAGATCAAAACCATCCCTCAAGCAGTTTAAATTCTAAGGTATGTGGTCTGTGATTTCTGATGTTTTGGCTTCATTATTAACTGGTCATTCGATGCTGAGAAAGTCACTTAACATCTGACCGCTTATAGGGCATGGCATTGAGGGGATACAGATTATGTTGGACTGGATGCCCTTTTACTGGGGACAGGGGAGTTTCCTGCCATCTCTGAGAGTCTGTGAACATAAGGACAAGTAAAAACACCAGGACTGTGGGTGAAGCAGCAGAATACAGTGGGGGGAGTTATTTGATTCAATCTCTCACTCAATCAATAACATTTATTAAGTTCCTACTATGTGCCAGGCCCTATGCTGGACACTAAGGACACAAAGAAAAATTGAGAAAGAGTTTCTGTCCTCAAGGAGCTTACATTCTAATGGGAGAGATGACATTCACATAGAGAGAATGGGTACGTGTGAGATTCCATATATCAGAATGGATGGAAGGTGATTCCAGAGGGGAAGTGAATAATAGTTGTGGGGGAGGTCAAGGAAAACCCAGTGGTTGGTTTTTGGGAGGATACAGGAGAATAATAAAAAGGGTGAGTCTGCAGAGAATAATAAGGCAAAGATGAAAGGTAAGTCGGAGTTCAATTTTAACTATGATACTGCCAAAGATAGGCAGCTGGTTGATGCAATGCATAGAGTACTGGACCTGGTCAGGAAACCTGAGTTCAAATCCAGCCTCAGACACTTACTAGCTGTGTGATCCTGGGCAAGTCACTTCACTGCTGTTTGCCTCAGTTTCCTCATCTGTAAAATGAGCTGGAGAAGGAAATGGAAAAACCCCTCCAGAATCTCTGCAAAGAAGATTCCAAATGAGGTCATGGAGAGTTGGAAATGACTGAAAAGCAACTAAACAACAACTGTCAAAGACAGCTAAACAGACAGTTTCTAAAAAAGGTATTCTTAACTTGTGGTTCATGCATAGATTTCAAGGGGTCCATGAACTTGGATAGCGAAAAAATGACATCTTACTTATTTCAGCTATTTACAAACATTTTGAGAAAAGGACTAAGTTCACCAGCCTGTCCAAAGAGTCCATGAAGGAGGGAATAAGCATTTATGAAGAGCCTACTATGTGCTAGGCACTGTGCTAACTGCTTTACAAATATTTTGTTTCATCTGACACAGATGGGCAGATGAAGTGACTTGATTATAGCTAGTAAGCATCTGACGCTGGATTTGAACTGAGGTCTCCCTGACTCCATAGTCAGCTCTCTATTTACTATGTTACCTAGCTGCCATGATACAACAGAAGTTAAGAGTCCCTGCTAGAGTCTAACCTCATTTTAGAGATAATGAACCCAAAGAGGAGAGGTAAATTGATTTACCTAACATCAGATGCCTAGGATGTAGCAAAGCTACTTAAGATTTGGACCCACGGATCTCAAGTTCAAGAGCTCTTTCTGTTGAAAAGTGACAGCTGAAGACTGCTAACCATCTGGGAGTGGGGACGGGGAACCTCTGTCTACAATAGCTCAGTTTTCCCCAGCAATATCCTCTTTGTCTTGGTATTTTCCATTCCAGATCAGGGAATGAGAGTCTGTTACTGTATTGGGGACTTAGAACCAAGCTCCCACAAAATGAACACATCGAATACAGAGTAGCACCCCAACAATTAGCTCTCCATTAGAATCCCAATTTTGTGCAATGGCACCCTCTGTCATGTCCCACTAGAGGTAAAATGAGATTGGAAAGCCTCTCGGTGGTGGGATGGGCAATTCTCACATGGGACTGAGGAGGCAGGATCTGACTTGGGAGGGGAGCAAGGGTCAGATGAAAAGCTAAAACAAATTCATATTAGTATGTATACAGTGCTGTGATACAGAGGCTGAGACAGTTGGGAAGGTCATTTGCTCCAACACAACTCACTGCAGTATGAGATTAAAACAACAAAATGGAAGGCATGCCAAAGAGTTGACTATTTATCTGACTCAACCTGTTTTCCTCACACTTCAGCTTTTTGTTCAGTAGATCAATTTCCTTACACCAATCACTGCCAATGTCTTACTGTTGTCATTGGGTTATTCCCCCAAGCCTCTGTCTGACACAGATGTCTGACACCCCTCCTCCCCATATACACAGGTCCACACTGACACATGCACACACAAGTACATGCACACACACAAATATACAGAGTCTTGCTCTCATCATGCAAGGATCCCAGTCCAACTTCCCTTCAGTAGCACTTAATGCTTGCCAAGTGACTATTGGTTGGGTCAAAAGGCATAAATCTGGCAGCCTCCATTGCCTCCCACATGTGTCTGTGTTTCAAGGATGCCTTTAGCCAAATGACCAATCAAACTTAGTATCTGGAGGTCAATCAGATTCTAAGTCACAAAACACAGGAGAACACACACAGGGGGTGGTCATACAAGTAACCAGTTTCTCCGGGGCTCTAGTCATCTTCCACACAGAGGTCTCTCCTAGCTCTGGAATTTTACCCTCTCTAGTGTTCAAGAAGCCTGGGGGTTTATTTTAGATTTTTCCCTCTCCTTCAATTCTCATATCCAATCAGTCCAATCAAACCCAATCAATCTCGACTGCAGAGAGTACAACTCCGACAGGCTGGCCACTTTGTTCAAATGCCAAACGTGCACTTGCCAAAAAGATTATTTTGTGCGGAACTCACACAGGGCAAGTGTTCATATGGAGGTCAGAAAGAGAGATACAAGGATGCTCTCAAGGTCTCTCTTAAGAACTTTGGAATTGATTGTGGGCCATGGGAGACATTTGTACAGCACCACCCAGCACAGCATTCCGTATCAGAGAAGGTGCTGTGCTCTGTGAGTGAAGCAGAATTGAAGTGTCCCAAAAGAAACACGAGATGTGCAGATTTAGAGAATCCACCCCAAATGTTCACATGGACTATTTGTGCCCAACCTGTGGTAGAGCATTCCAACCTCATATTGGTCTGATCAGCCACAGTCAGACACGCTTTAACTTGACTCTAGCATAATGATGTGATTTTGGTCCTCTTTGAGAACCAAGGACAGCAATCAAACCAATCCAATAAATTACTAAGCTAGTATCTTCCCTCAGAGATTATCCAGAATTTGCCACCTGGCCTGGCACATAGAAGGCACTTAATAAATACTTTTTGACCCAAAATATATCCAGTATCTATCACATTTGTACTTAGTTTGCATATTATCTCCCCCATTAGACAGGGAGCGCCTGTGTTTTGTATATTCCCAGGGCTCATTACAATGCCTAGCATACAGTGAGTGATTAATAAGTGCTCATTATTTACTTGATTAGGTCCTCTTAGTTTTACCTCTTCAACATATCACATTAGTTTTCTTTTCTCTTCCTATTGTCCTGAACCTACTACAGCTTTGATGATCACCTGCCTGGCCTACTATTGAGACTTTCTTAAAAGACCTTCCTACTTTTTCCTTCCCCCCACATTTTGCCCAGGATCTGCCTTGGATCAAAGCCAACAACCATTAAGGACCTACTGTGTGCAGAGATATATGATTGTTCAAAAACCTTCAGTAGCTATAGGCCCCAAAGTTATATTCAAACTAGCAGGCATTCCATGTCTTCTACAATTTGATGCCATCTGCCCTTTCCCACTTTAGGCAGAGGACATGGGTTCTAATACTGGTTCTGTTACTTACTACCCAGGTGACTGGGCAAGTCACTTAACCTCTCTGGGCCTGTTTCCCCATCTTTAAAATCTCTAAGGCCTCCTTCAACTCCAGACCTATGTTTCTATATTTACTTCTACAGAGTCTTCACTCTACCCAAACTGGTCAGCTTTCTGATCCTAAAAGTGCTTTGTACCTTCCCACCTTGGTGCTAACAATTCCTTTATGACTGAAAGGTCTGAGTTTGCTACCTTCATCTGTTGAGTTCCTCCCTCCCAAATGCAAATGCCACTTCCTCAAGGAAGTCGTCCATGATCATCCTGGTCAGTATTGACCTTCCCTCAGGCTTTATATAATAATTCATTCTGTGCTTCTCTAATGCACTAACGGTATTTTAAAAATATTATTTAATTTCATTTTTAAATTCTAAACAATTCCTTTCCCGAAGACAACTCTACACACACAGCACAACACCAAGAGAGGAGTCTATATGAAACTGTGAATGTCCTTTTCACATTGCTTGCTTTAAAAATAGAAGAGCAATTCAAGGTTCTAAGACAGCTCCAAAAGACTTATGATGGGAAAAGCTATCCATATCCAGAGAAAGAACTGGGGAGTCTGAATGCAGATTGAGGCAAACTATTTGCTCTCTCTTTTTTCTTCTTTTTGGCTTTGTTTCTTCTTTTTTGTGGTTCCTTCCATTGGTTATAATTCTTCTTTACAACATGACTATTGGGTAAATAAGTTTTAATGTGAAGGTATATATAGAACCTACATTGGATTACATGCTGTCTTGGGGAGAGAGGGCAGAGGAGAGGGAGGGGGAGGAAATTTGGAACTCAAAAACCTGTGGAAGTGAGTGTTGTAAACTAAAAATAAAAAATAAATTAAAAAAGAATAAATTCTCTATGTAACATCATGCACAAAATGAATGATTGAATGAGCAAATGAATGAAAATAGAATATTTTAAATGCTTACTATGTGCCAAGCATTGTGTTAACCTCTGGGGACTCAAACAGAAAAATCAAGATGGTCCCTGCCGTCTATGGGCTCATACTTTAATTAGGGAAAGAACATAGAAAAGAAAGCTAGAGGGCAGGATAGACAGAAAGGCCCCAATGTCCTAAGGTTCAGTAGCAGGGTAGATGGCAAGGCTCAGGGTGGTACAGTAGATGGAGTCTGGACCTGGAGTCAGGAAGACTTGAGCTCATATCTAGCCTTTTACTCTTACTACGGGACCCTGGGCAAGCCACTTAACCTCTGTCTGCCTTAACTATGAGTTTTATTTTATAGTTTCCTCAACTATAAAGTGAGGACCATGATAATATCTGCTTCTTAGGGTGTTCGTGAGGATCAGATGAGATCTTTGTAAAGTGTTCAGTGCAGTGCCTGGCACATAGTAGGTGTTTAACAAATGCCTATTTCCTTTCTCTTAAGTGTTGGTTGAATAAATGACTGCCATTCTACTGAGCTCTCCAGCCACAGCATAAAGTCTAGTTTAGCCAACACTGATCCATCAGTTTGTGCCCTCCTTATTTTTATCTGCTCTCTTCAGGTAGCCTCAGAGTGGGAGACAGAGGCTGGTGTCCTCCTTAGAATTATTGGCAGGAGCTGCCATCTTGTTACTTTCCCAGTTCTCCAGCCCTTCCCTGATTGTGTTAACCTTTGCTGGGGTGGCTTGATCCTGTATTATCTTACATACTGTTATCTAACTCTTCCACATGTCTTTACTTCCCAGCTACACTGTATTATGTACTCCTGGACATCTGGAATGGTATCTTATTCTTACAGCTCCCATGGTACCTTAGTGTGTAGTAGATGCTCCAGAAATGCTTATGGGATGGGTTGAAATGGACTTCTTGGTGCCATGGTTCATTCAAGGGGTCTTCACTGTGGCAGCCATGTGGCCATCCTGACTGATGGAAAAGGAGCCCAAGGCCAGCTGGAGACGTCAGATAAAGCCAGCCAAAGTCATCATAAGCTATTTATTTCTTTTTTGGTTCCTCGGAAGGACTTAAATCTAATCTTAAGCAGCTGCACGGCTGGATTCTCATTTCTAATACAGATGCTATCAGGTTCAGAGGTACCGATAAACCCTTCCTCAGCTCTCTAAGGCTCTGAACGTGGGCTTGAGTTAAATGCCTGCAGTTCTTCATGTTCAGGCAACATCCTCTAAATCAGGGAGCTGTAGATAACCTAAGCCAGGTTAGTGTGAGATTCTGCTCAACCACCTGAAGTAACTGGGATGGGGTTCAGAATGGCCCATTTCATCTGCATTGATGGAACCTGTAGATTAGGTATCAAGCAAGATACAGGACCCAGGATCGCTGAGGCTTGTGGGAAATGCCAGCGATAACAGAAAGGGCTTTGTTTATCTAGGCTTAGAACAAGAGAACAGAGAAGAACAGAGAAACCTCAGAGCTGTCTGGGATCTCTGATATTATCTTGACCAATCCGCATGTGAAGCAGGAATCAGCCCCGTATGACATCCCACACAAAGGGCAGACTATTCCACATTGAGATCATCTTTTGCCTCTATTCTTACCCATCCTTTAATAACTGAATGGGTGTTGCCTCAGGCAAACTGAGACCTGGGAAAGTCCTTAGCTTAAAAAGGCCAAGGTCTCCCACTGCATCCTAGGCCATTGCCAGTTGTCCTGACCTATGTCATGCTACTGGACTCCAATGACTCTGGAGAAGAGAGTGAGGGTGGTGACTTTGCACAGCTCTGCCTCACTTAAATCCAATTCACTTGTGAGTCAAGACATCACCCCACGATGTCACTGGTCTTCTTGGAGAAAGAAAGACAAACAACAACAGCAAACCACAAGAATCTATTAAATTCCTTCTATAAGCTGGCAAATAACTTAGATTCTGGGGATACAAGTAGAAATGTGAGACATTCTTGCCTTCAAGGAGTTTACATTCTAATGGTCTTTAGATTGGACACAGTATGAAGGATGTATTGCAACTCAAATGAGGTGAGAAGAATGAGATTGTTGGGATAGATAATGCCTGTGGTCCCTTCCAATTTCAGGATTCTTGGTTCCAAAGTCCTTCCAGTTTGGACATTCTCTAAGGCCTCTCCCAGTCCTGGCATTCCCTGTTCTAAGGCCCCTCCCAGTCCTGACATCCCCTGTTCTAAGGCCCCTCCCAGTCCTGACATTCCCTGTTCTAAGGCCCCTCCCAGTCCTGACATCCCCGGTTCTAAGGCCCCTCCCAGCTCTGACATCCCCTGTTCCAAGGTCCCTCCCAGCTCTGACATCCCCTGTTCTAAGGCCCCTCCCAGCTCTGACATCCCCTGTTCTAAGGACCCTCCCAGCTCTGACATCCCCTGTTCTAAGGCCCCTCCCAGCTCTGACATCCCCTGTTCTAAGGCCCTTCCCAGCTCTGACATCCCCTGTTCTAAGGTCCCTCCCAGCCCTGACATCCTTTGTTCTAAGGCCACTCCCAGCTCTGACAGTCTCAGTTCTAAGGGCTTTCCCAGTTCTAATGTCTTACAGTCCTATAGGAATGGACCAACTACATTCCGTGAGTTTAAGATGCTAGGCCCACATAAGTTCTAGCCAGGACAGTGAACATGCTTCTAGAGATGATTTTATGGTGGGTGCCATTTTGAGATTCCTTGGAAAATAACAGGAGTCAGGAGACTGGAAATGGGCAAATAGCCAGGCCTCCCTCGGCCACCTGGTTTGCCACATGCTTCCATTTGTGGTCCAAGAGCCTTCCACAGAACTCAGAAACTGGTGGCTCATTGCCAGCTGCTTTGTTCCAGGAAGGTAGTGGAACAAGAGTGGAAAACCTCAGCATCCCAAGCTGATGCCTGATTGGGCACCGGGTTGTCAGGGCCCTCCCAGAAGCAGCACCCACCCCAATGCCTTATGTAAGAGGGCATCGTCATCCCTGTGGTACCATCCCAAGATGCCTCCTTCCTCCCCCTTTCCAAGCAGATGGTGAATGATCTCTGGCCAGATATATCCCTATGGGGATTCCTTCCTTGCATGGGTCAGATTAGAAGGCCATTTAAGTCTCTTGCGACCCTCAAATTCTTGGACTATTCCTGGCCTGATCTGGAAGACAGAGTGGGGTAAATTACGTGCCCTATGGCTCCCTACCTTTAATGCTGGCCACCTCATTCCTTATTCTTCAGATCTGGAACATTTTTTCCTCATATGACTATTGGTAACTTGGATTTCTTCCTTTGAAAACTGCCTGTTCATATCCTTTGAGCAAGTGATTTGACTTAATGCTAGACTTGGAATCAGTGGGCTTGGGTTCAAATCCTGGCTCTACCACTTAGTACTTTTTTTTTTTACTAATCTTGGGCAAACCTCTTCAACTTCTCTGAGCCTCAGTTTCTTTATCTGTAAAATGATGAGGTTGAACTGGGTCACCTCTAAGGTCCTTAAATCTACAATCTCTTCCTTCTGTGACTGCATGCCAGGACCCAGAGGGAAGCCATATAACCCCTAATCATGGTGCTTAGGTTCAGTCCTTAGCTCATGGGCTGCCTTCCAAAGATTAGGAGAAAACTCCAGGGGATGTGTTGATTCTCCAACTGCCCAAACGCCCTGGTCATCACCTCTTTAAAAGACCATTTCAAGCTTGCTTTGTGTTAATGATACTTTAATACACACATCTTATCCTCCTTCCCCCTAGCCCACAATCAACTGTGAAATCCGTGAGGGCTGGGTTCTAGAGTGATTCATCTTTGTTCCGCCTGCAACATGCAGCATATTAAGCAAGATATCATCATGGGATAAAATGTCATAGACTCAGATCTGGAAGGTACCTCAGAGACCATCTATTCCGACTCCCTTGTTTACAGAGGAGCATCAGGAGACCAAAGATTAAGGGATTTATTCAGGAGAGCAAACAGCCAACCTGGGATTCAACCCATGCTTTCTCATTCAAATCTGCCATTCCTTCCATTGACCCTGTCCCTCTCCCCCAAAAGGTTAAGAATGCGCTGACTGGAGAATGTCTGAGGTCTCTTCCAGCTCTACATTGAATGTAAACTCCTTGAGAGCCGGGATTGTTTAATTTTTTTTTGTCTTTCTGTCCCCAGCACTTAGCGTAGTATCTGGCACATAGTAGGCACTTAAGAAATGCTTGCTGATCGGCTGATCAGTGGATTGCTGTTTATTTATTTTGGGACCATGGACAAGGGACATCCCTTCTCGGACCTGAGGTGGCCCTGGGTGTGGTCCTTCCAGGATGGTCTTTTGTATTTAAAGACCGAATTCCTCTCTCCATCAGTGCTGTTACCAATCCCTCCTCTCCCCCTAGTCCTTTGTCTTTCTGAGTCTCTTTGGCTTTCTGATGGAGAGGTGATCTCAAGTCTGAAATAGCATAGGTGTAGATGAATGAATGGGAGCCAAGCAAAGTGGCAGGATTACCAATTACTGGAGGCAGGATGAATGGGCCGCCACAGACACTTTCCTTTGCAGGAATGCAAGGGAAGGAGACAGATCTTACAGTATGTGAACATGAAGAGAGGGCTGATTCTTGCTGAGAAGAGAGCTGCAGCTTCTGCGGGGGCAGTGCAAGGGCACCAGAAACTAGGTGCTTCATTGGGTGGGTGGGAGAGTGAAAGGAGGAAGCAGGCATGGGGGTCACTAAAGATTAACTCTCCCACTCCAAACCTGAACACCAGCTTATCCTGAAGTGACCCTCTTCCATGAAGCACTTACCTGACATAGCAGACCTCTTAGAGAGCAGATTCTGAGACAGAAGTCAATCCTGCTCTTATCCTGATTAGTGAATGATGGCAGGACACAGGATCTTGGGACCATAAATTTAGGCTGGGACAGAGGCTTTAGAGATCAGCTAGTCCAACTTTCCCATTTTACAGGTGAGAAAACTGGCTCAGAAAGGGCAAGGGATTTATAATCTCATATAATCTTAGATTCATGATCTCACAAATTGAGAGCTGGACAGGACTTTGGAAGTCATATAATTTCAATTTTCAATTTTATATATTTATTTATATTATTTATTTAAGTGTAATTTTAAAGATGAGGAAACTGAGGCCTGGAGAGTTAAATGGTTCCCTCCAAATCACAGAATCGGAATGGAGTTTTTCCAAGTCAGGCATTCAGTACTGCAAAAAGTTTTCCCTCTTTTAAAGGTGAGGAAGTGAGGCCCATACAGGTCATGTGATTTGCCAAAGGTCACACAGGTAGAAAGGGGCAGAGCTGAGATCTTGAACTCAGAGCCTCTGACTCTGACTCCAGTCGTGTTTGAACCATATACATTAAGATGTCACACCATTTCTTTGTCTTCAGTTTTTTTTCCACTTGGAAAAAGGCCAAAACAATCCTCTTCACTTCGGGTTATTTCAGTCTCTACCTGTGTATATTTGGGAAAGTCGCTACGGTGTGCTGTGCCTCAGGTGTTTCTAACCTGTAAAATGGGTACAGCAATACTTCCTCTGCTTAATTTACCGAGTTGTTGGGAGGGATAAAACGTGATAACAGATGGAAAAGAGCTTGACAAACTGTAAATTACAAATGGTAAGAATGCTTAACTGTGAACATGAAGAGAGGGCTGGTTCTTGGGTGGGAGGTTTTATTACGATCAGGAAATCAGTTCTCCAGTTCTATTGTTGCCTCTAGGTTGCTATGTGACGTCAGGCCAATTGCTTGCCCTCTCTGAGTCTCTGTTTCTCCTGTCTATAAAATGAGAAGGTTAGCGGATCTAGTTATCCGTGACCCCTTGTCCCCAGTAGGCACCAAGTGGGATCCTGAGTTTTTGAGCTGGAAAGGATTGTAAAGGTCATCTAGTTCAAGTCTTGATTTTATAGAGGAGGAAATGGCATGCCCCAAGCAGCACAAGCAGTGGCAGGCTGAGCTGGAATTGGAACTCATGCCCATGGTTCTTTTTTTATGCTGGAAATAAAGATTCACAGACATCACAGAATCGCAGCACCCTGGGGATCATCTAGATCAACCCATGACTGACCAAGAACCCAGCATCCCTGACAAGTTCTGCTGGGAGACGTCAAGGGGTGGGGAACCTCACTATCTCATTCCCCTTTTAGTGAGAACTTCAGGGCAGAATGAGATGAATGTGCAAGACCGATGTGACAATTTGTTTTACTTGACTGTGCAGATTGTTTACAAGTGATTGTTTCTCTTTCCAATGAGGGGGAGGGGAAAGATGGTGGGAGTGACAGAACATCATCTTTTGTCATTGAAAATAATAAAATTCAATATAAAAAGAAAATAAAAAGGTAGGAGAACTTGGTCCCTTATGGCCAAGAATGTAGGCTGCATTTTCCAAAGATTTGCCCTGGAATGGAGGAGATGGGGCATGCTAGCTATCTTGAAGGGCTCTCATGTGCAAGAGAGAGTAGTTTTATTGTGGTTGGCCCCAGAGGGCAGAGCTAGTAGAACTGGTTGTGTTATCAAAGAAGCAATTTTAGGTTCTGATGCAAGGAAAAGCTTCAGAATAATTGAAGCAATCCAAAATGATGTGGGCTCCATCAGAGGAAGGGAGCTGTCCTTCAGTGGTGGTCAGATGGCCACCAGTTAGGGAGGCTATAGAGGGGAACGTTGTTCACGATGGATCGAGCTGGATACATTCTGGGACTCCTTTTAATTGAGATCCCATGATTCTATGACTCTAAATACTTGGGGCCATGACCAGAGAAATCCCTTCCCATGGTGATCAAGCATAGGCTCATTTTGATGACTGAAGAGGACATGGGTACAAGCACAGGACAGTAGAATATGAAGAAGTAACCCACAGTCCTAGCCCCAGCTGGCCCTGTTCTGTCTTCTTCACCTGTATAACCCCAATGACTCCTGGGAAGCAGTATGGCACAATGGAAACACATAGTCTCTGGGTTCAAATCCTACTTCTGATAATCAATAGCTGAGTGACATTGGCCAAGTGATTAAATCTCCTTCATACTCGGTTTTCTCAACCATCAAAGGAGGGGGTTGGTCTAGCTGACCATGGAGATATCTCTGAGCCCCACATCCTCTCTTAGCCTTCACCAGCTCTGAGGTGTTTCTCAGAGTGTCTGCCATGGAAGCTCTCATCTGCAGAGGGTACTTCCTTCAAGGTCAAAATCACACCTGGCTCCGACATTTTTATTGGGGAATTTATATAGGGATTTCTGCCTGGCTCTGAGCCAAGCAGGGTTGCCATGGAAACCCATCAGTCCTTCACAGACCTGCTTCCAGCTCTCCCCTTAGCCTCCACCTGCACTGGAAGGAGAAGTATGAGACTCCATTCCCCAAAGGGAAGGATCCATTGGGTGCAGGGGTGTACTAAATAGCAGCAGCTTGCATTTTGAGGGAGCTCTACGGTTTAATGTAATAGACAGTTATAGACTATAGTTTTAAAGTTCACAACTGACATTGTGTGAGCCTCATGAAAGCCCATTCTTTTGTGAACGATTAAGGTATCACCATCCCTATATGACAGATCAGATGACTGTGGCTCAGGGACGTTATGTGATTCAGCCTTATTCATGCAACTAATAAGCGCCAGAGGTGGAATCGGAAGCCAACAAGTACCCTGATTCCAACACTCATTCACAACATGGCGTTCTCTTGCTCAGTGAACTCCAGAACCTTCATCTTTGAAGAATACAGAAATTCCTCTTTTGAGCATGTAAACCTGGCCCCAACTTACCTTTCGGACCTGTTTTATATTTTACCCATTCAGGCACCCAGCTGTTTGGCCATATTGGATTTCCTGCTGTCTCTCTTCCATCTCGCATCCCTGTGTCTTTGCACTAAGCTGGTTGCCATACCTGGAGGGCACTCCCTTCTTATCTCCACCTGGTAGAATCCCAGTTTCCCTTCAAAATTACTCAAATGTCATGCTCTACATGAAACTTTTCTTCTAGTACCTTCCCCTCCAAGTTAACTTTGTATATATTTTCTATATAATTATATCTGTATGCATTTATTCACCAATTATACACACCAATGGGTGGCTTGGTGGCACAGTGCATTGAGTGCTAGTCCTGGAGTCAGAAAGAGTTATTTTCCTGAGTTTAAATCCACTCTCAGACGCTTATTAGCCGTATGACCCTGGGCAGGTCACTTAACTTTATATGCCTCAGTTTCCTCATCTGTAAAATGAGTTGGAGAAGAAAATGGCAAACCACTCTAGTATCTCTGCCAAGAAGCCCCCAAATGGGTCACAAAGAGTTGGACATGGCTGAAGAATAACTGAACAACAAATACGTACACACACCCAGGGTATATATACATATATACATACATGTATGTATACATGTGCATACATGCATATACATACACATTTTTCTGCTTTTTAATGCAAACTCCTTGAGATTAAAGATTGTTTCATTCTTTATATTTGCGTTCCCAGCACTTAGCACATAGTAGGCACTTAAAAATGGTAATCGATTGCCACAGTACTGTGAAATTATAAGTATACATATTATCATTCCTATTTTCCACATGAGGAAACTGAGGAAAAAGGAAAGAGAGAGAGGATGATTTAAGGTCATATAGTTATTAAGCATCAGAGTCAGGACTCCAACCTGTCTGTTTAATCTAAGCTCAGTGTTATCTTACTGTGTTACTCTGTATCTGCAAGTTTCCTTTGGAGAGCTGAGGGATAATTTAACTTTTCCCAATTGACAACTTCTTCTTGGCTTGGGATGTCCCCTCTCTTCAGGGGAGATGGGATTAGAGACAGGTGCAATGAAAAGAATGCTGAACTTGGAGTCACAAGTTCTGAGTTCAAATGCAGATTCTTGCCTATGTGAAGGTAGCTAAGTCAGGGAGAGATCCCATGACTTGGCCAAGGCCACACAAAAGTTTCCCCATTCATCAAAAATGATGTAAAAGGAACTTCTGAGGTCCCTTCTGGTTCTACACTTATGATCCTAACGTTCTAATCATAACTCACATCTCAGGGATCTGTGTGTTTTTTGGTAAATACGTTAATCAGAGCTATTAATTTCGTGAATTAGTTTTG